>NC_057806.1:20516579-20542684 GCF_018294505.1 Triticum aestivum
CTCTCTCTCTCTGCGTATAGCTGGCGCCATGGGCTACGTCGATGGCACGCTTTCTGCTCCCGCCAAGCTTCTGGACCCCGATGACAAGGGGGTGTGTGCTCCCAATCCGGAGTATGCCACCTGGTTTCACCAGGATCAAATCATCCTCAGCTACCTCCTCTCCTCTCTCTCCGACGAGGTGCTGCAGCAAGTGCATCAGTTGGACACCTCTCGGGCCATCTGGTCTCATGTCGAGGAGATGTACACCGCCCACTGCCGCGCCATCATCGTCCAGATCAAGATGGACATGGCGGTCTTCAGGAAAGGCACTCTGTCCATGGCGGATTACTTCGCCAAGATCCGCGCCAACGTCGACCAGCTTGCAGCTGTCGGCCGTCCCATGCGTGAGGAGGACATCATCACCGCTGTCATCACCAGCCTCGACAGCGACTACGAGCCCCTCATCACCTCGTACACCACCCTTCCCGAGGGCATGTCTCTTGGTGAGTTTTACTCTCATGCGATCTCCTTCGAACGGCGTCGCGAGTACAATGCTGCTCGCCAACATGGCGGCTCCTCCGTCAACTACGTCGCCCGAGACTCCAACGGCAAAACCAACAACTCCAATCGGGGCAAGGGCAACTACCGTGGCAAGGGCCGCGGTAACTCCGGAGATCGCGGCAACTACAACAACAACTCTCGCGGTGGTGATCGCGGGAACCGCGGTGGCGGCGGCGCGCGCCAACAAGGCGACTTCGGTGGAAATCACGGTGGTGACCGCGGTGATAACCGCGTCCAGTGCCAACTCTGCCGCGGCCCTGGGCATTATGCCTGGGAGTGTGGCCAACGCTATAATCATGCGTTTCAACCGCAACAGTCCAAGATGGTCGGGCTTGCCGCTGCTTCTCCTCCTTCCATCTTACGTGATCCTGCTTGGTTCACTGACACCAGCGCCACAGACCACATCACCGGCGATCTGGATCGCCTCACCATCCGGGAGAAGTACCCAGGAAGAGATCACATCCACACTGCTGACGGATCAGGTTTGCACATAGCTCATCGTGGTCATGCAATTCTTCCTACCCCCTCTGCCAATCTCAAACTTCGCAATATTTTGCATGTTCCTAATGCTGACAAGAACCTTCTCTCTGTCAATCGTCTTGCTGTTGATAATCATGCTTATCTAAAGTATTATCCTACTCACTTTCTCATGAAGGATTTGATCACCAAGAGGGTTCTACTTCAAGGTAGATGTGAGAATGGGCTATACCCCATTCGGCCGTCATCCCATCATGCCCTGTCTTCGGTTCGACTGTCAGCTGGAGATTGGCACGCCAGGCTTGACCACCCATCCATTCAAGTCGTTCAGCACGTTTTATCGTCCAATAAACTAGCTTCCTCTAGTCGGTCTATGACCCATGTGTGTAATGCATGTCAACAAGGCAAAGCACACCAGCTTCCCTTTCCTAGATCATCGAGTGTCTCTTCTTCTCCATTAGAACTTATTTTTTCGGATGTGTGGGGACCTGCCAAAACTTCTTCTGGTGGGTTCCAGTACTATGTTTCATTTATCGATGATTATAGTCAATTTGTGTGGATCTACCTTCTCAAGAGAAAATGTGATGTGTTTGAAGTTTTTCGTGACTTTCTTGCTCATGTTGAACGCCTTCTATCTCGTAAGATTTTATGTATTCAATTAGACTGGGGTGGGGAATACGAGAAGCTTAGCAACACGTTTTTTCGCCAACTTGGCATTCTGCATCACGTTTCTTGCCCACACACACACCAGCAAAATGGTTTGGCCGAAAGGAAACACCGTCATATCGTTGACATGGGACTCTCTTTACTATCACATGCGTCCATGCCACTTCAGTTTTGGGATGAGGCCTATCTCTCGGCTTGCTACCTCATCAATAGACTCCCTAGTCGTGTCATTGGCAATCTTAGTCCTATGGAAAAACTCTTCCAAACCAAACCGGACTACACGTCTCTTCGTATGTTTGGTTGTGCTTGCTGGCCCAATATGCGTCCCTACAACACGCACAAACTTGCCTTTAGATCCCAACAGTGTGTGTTTGTTGGCTATAGCATTCGCCACAAAGGATATAAATGTCTTCATCTACCCACGGCTCGTGTCTATATCTCTAGGGATGTCACGTTTGATGAAACAGTTTTTCCTTTTGCCAACCCTTCTACCTCTCCCAGACCACCTCGCGTTGCAGAACAAACCATACCTTTATTTCCGCATGACCACATGAACTATGGTATACCTACTGTGTCTACTAATCTGGATGCAGGATCCCCTTTGGCGCAGACGATCCCAGGTACGGCAGGCAATCTTGCGTCCGAGGAAGATCTGGGCACGGGATCCGGAGTGGATCCATCCTCGGATCACGTGTCAATCCAGGCCAACTGCCCGTCAGGCGGTCGCGGGGCGCCGTTGGCCCACGTGGCGCCTTCTGACGGCCTGGTCGCCCCATCGCCCGACCCGCCCCCTTCAGTGGTGGGGCCTGGCATGGGCCCACCCCCTGTCGCCTCCAACCCGCTGCAGGCAGGCGCCCACGTGCCCGCTCGCCAGCGGGTGGGCCGGCCTTGTCTCGCGTCAGGAGCGCCCGTGTCGCCTGGTCCCTCCTCGCGATTGCCGCAGGATTCTCCTGCTGCACCTGCTGGCGACACGGGATCCCAGGAGGGTCCGATGTCGTCTGTCGTGTCCGCTGGTGGCACGGGATCCCAGGTGGATCCTCTTCCCTCTGCAGGTCCCGCCTCTGGATCTTCTGCGCCCAGGGCTGCCGCACCGCCTGCACATACGATGATGACACGCACACGCGATCATACTCGCAAGGCTGTGCAACATACGGATGGCACCATTAATTATGACCCATCCAGACGTGCTTTTCTGGTCTGTCGGGAACCTCGTGATCATCGTGAAGCCATGGCATCTCCGGCTTGGCGTGCCGCTATGCAGTCTGAGCTTGATGCACTTCGTCACAATGGTACATGGACTTTAGTTCCACCACCACCTCATGTCAATGTCATTGACTGCAAATGGGTTTTCAAAATCAATTACAAAGCTGATGGCACTATTGATCATCACAAGGCACGTCTTGTTGCCAAAGGGTTCAAGCAACGCTATGGTCTTGACTATGATGATACGTTCAGCCCCGTTGTCAAACCAGTCACTGTTCGTTTGGTCCTTTCCATTGTTGTCTCCCGCGGTTGGTGTCTGCGCCAGTTGGATGTTCAGAATGCTTTCCTTCATGGAGTTCTCCAGGAACAGGTATATATGCGGCAACCTCCTGGATTTGTGGATCCCAATGCTCCTCGGGCTCTATGCAAACTGCAGAAAGCTATCTATGGACTCAAACAGGCACCTAGAGCCTGGTACTCTAGGATCAGCTCTCGACTGCTTCAGCTTGGCTTTGTGGCTTCTAAAGCAGACACTTCCCTGTTTATCTTTCATCGTGGCAGTGTCACCATGTTCATGCTTGTCTATGTTGATGACATTATTGTTGGGGAACGTAGCAGAATTTAAAATTTTCTACGCATCACCAAGATCAATCTATGGAGTTATCTAGCAACGAGGGAAAGGGGAGTGCATCTACATACCCTTGTAGATCGCGCGCGGAAGCGTTCAAGAGAACGGGGTTGATGGAGTCGTACTCGTCGTGATCCAAATCACCGATGACAGAGCGCCGAACGGACGGCACCTCCGCGTGCAACACACGTACGGTTGGGAAGACGTCTCCTCCTTCTTGATCCAGCAAGGGGGAAGGAGAGGTTGATGGAGATCCAGCAGCACGACAGCGTGGTGGTGGAAGCAGCGGTGATCTCGGCAGGGCTTCGCCAAGCTCAGCGAGAGGGAGAGGTGTCATGGGAGGGAGAGGGAGGCGCCAGGGGCTTGGGTGCGGCTGCCCTCCCTCCCCCCCCACTATATATAGGGCCCCTAGGGGGGGCGGCCCTAGAGATTGAATCTCAAGGGGGGCGGCCAAGGGGGGTGGCATGCCCTGTCGTGGTTCTAAGCCTGACAGTAGAGTGGGGGTAGGTATGGAGAGGCAAGGTCCTAGCTATGGAGAGGTTGTAAACACAAGGGATGTACGAGTTCAGGCCCTTCTCGGAAGAAGTAACAGCCCTACGTCTCGGAGCCCGGAGGCGGTCGAGTGGATTATGAGTATATGAGTTACAAGGTGCCGAACCCTTCTGCCTGTGGAGGGGGGTGGCTTATATAGAGTGCGCCAGGACCCTAGCCAGCCCACGTAGGAGAGGGTTTAAGGTGAGTTAAGTCTGGGGCGTTACTGGTAACGCCCCACATAAAGTGCCTTTACTATCATAAAGTCTACTTGATTACAGGCCGTTGCAGTGCAGAGTGCCTCTTGACCTTCTGGTGGTCGAGTGAGTCTTCGTGGTCGAGTCCTTCAAGACAGTCGAGTGTGTCCCTCGTTGGTCGACTGGAAGGCGACTTCTTCTAAGGGTGTCCTTAGGTAAGGTACTTAGATCAGGTCCATGACCCTACCCTAGGTACATAACCCCATCATTAGCCCCCGAATGGATTGAGGCTTCGAGTGAGGAAGGAGTTGATGTCGTTTCCGATTATCCTTTGCGCTCTGGTCGTGCGTTGTCCTGGACCAAAGAATCTCTTCGTCGACAGTGAGCAACTTGTCTTCAGTCGACTCGATCCATTCTATTCTTGCGTCGAGTGATCTTTCGGGCTTCGACGATCTCCGAGCGACGGATCGCTGGAAACCCCGTGTCTGACAGACTGATCTGCTATTCGCGGATTCCGCGGGATGCGAAATTTGGGGACGCGTGCGAAGTGGAGCGGACCGCGGCGTTCGGATGGGACGGGACATAGACGCCTCGATCTCCGCGCCGCTTTTTTCGCCACGTATCCCGTCTGCATAACTGTTCCTGATATGATTAGATCGACCGGGCCCACCTGTCATCCACTCGGAAGGGACCTTATAAATGCGCCCGGCGAGGATTTCTGTACTGTGCCTCAGTCATTTTCTCTCTCTCTCTCTCTCTCTCTGCTTCTTTCTTCCCCGCCCAGCGTGTTCGCTCTCGCCCCCGCACCACTTCCCTTCGCGCATCTCGCCGGCAACCATGGCCAAGGAGAAGACAGCGGCGCTGGAACGTGCGGAGAAGGCGTCGGCGTCGGAGAAGGCAAAGGGGAGATCCACCAGCCACGGCGGGTCCTCGTCCAGATCCCGCCTGCCGAAGGGCTGGGTCCAAGGAGACTGGATCCAGTCGACCATCACAGAGAATGACCTCCTCGACATGGCCAACGAGGGCTTGATCCCTCATGGAGCTGCGAGGCTTCTGGGGAAGGAGTGGCAGCCCCAGCCAGAAGAGGGTGAGTGTGTGCTCTTGGCCACCCATGTTGATCGTGGATTTTCCTTGCCGCCGAGTGTTTTCTTCCGTGGCTTCTTGAATTTCTTTGGAGCGCAGCTCCACCACTTTACCCCAAACTCTATTGCCTATCTTGCTGCGTTCGTGTCCATGTGTGAGGGTTTCCTGGGCTGTCGACCGCACTGGGGTTTGTTCAAGCATATATTCACGTGTCGCTCTCAGACCGTGAAGAAGGCGAGCCCAGGTGATGAGAGAACCCGAGTCATCCAAATGTGTGGGGGTCTGGGGATCCAGGTGAGGAATAAGAGCACCTTCCCGCCCATGACCTTTCCCGAGTCAGTCAGAGGCTGGCAGTCGACCTAGTTCTACTGCCAAGACCAGTCGACGCCGGGGCAGTCGAGTGGACTCCCTCAGTTTACCATGGACCGAGTGAACAAGCCCTCCTCTCTGAAGTTGATCCCGGAGGAGAAAGCTGACGTGAAGATGTTGATGGAGCGCGTGGTGCAGTTGGTTCGGGAGGGAGTGACGGGCATGGATCTCCTGGAGGTCTTCCTTAGGCGTCGCATCCAGCCCCTTCAGTTCCGGAGCCACTGCATGTGGTTGTACTGTGGGACCGAAGACGAGACTCGAGTCCATCCAGAAGCAGTCGACGATGTCACTCTGGAAAGATGGATGGTAGCCGTTACCGGAAACAAGGACAACCCACGTGGAGCTAGAAGGATTCTTCCACTCGACCACAACAGCGATCCAAACAAGGTACGTTGGCTCTGCTCTCCACTGTGTTCTTGTCGCATTCATTTCTGTTTATCCTACCGACTGGTCGACTGATCCTTGTCTTGATATCTGCTAGGCTCTCACCGAGCTGTACTCGATGCCCAATGGGGCCCAAGCTCCGACTGAGGAGGGTGAGGCGAGTGGGGGCGAGAGCCAGGGAGAGGAGGAATGGGACTCGGACATTGCAGAGGATGATGACGACGATGATGATGACGACGGTGATGAAGATGACGTTGAGGACGAGGAAGAAGAGGAGGAGGAGGTCGTACCACCGCGTTCAGAAAGGCGGTCGAAGCTTGTCCACGACCCTTCGACTGAACGTGGCAAGGGGGTTGTGACCGTTGCCTAGTCGACCAAACGCCCTCGGACCACCTCTCCGGTGCCGACTGAAAAGGCGCCGAAGCAGCCCAGGGCGGCCTCGTCGAAGCCGACCAAGCTCCTGCCGAAGATGAAGGTGTCCATCCCCACCATATCAGGGTAATCGTTCTGCTTGAGTCTTCTTATTTTGTGTGAACTTTGTCTCTGGTCGACGCTGAAGTTAGTCGACTGATCCTTTGGAGTTGCAGTGCTGCTACTTCTGAAACCTCAGCCCGGGCTGATGACCATGAGATGGAGGACGCAGCAACTTCGAACCCAGGTACTGTATTCTTAACGCCGTTCTTAGTCAACTGACTCGCGATCTCTGATCCTGATTCTTCTCCGTAGCTCCACCCAATACTGTTATCGATCTCCCTGATGATGATGAGGATGAAGAACCACTAAAGCGCAGGAGGCGTAGGAAAGCGTCCGCCAGTAAGGTGCCCCAGGACGTGACGGCGCCTGAGATTCTGATTGCGGAGGAAGAGAACACCACTCGACACACGGTGTCCTTCGCAGATCCATTGACGAGTGCTCAGCAGCCCTCCCTCTTCACAACGCACCACGTCCCAGAGGACCAAGCTGGCGCGGCGAAGGAAGCGATACGCCAGGCGGGAATCATGATGGAGCAATTAAAGAGCATCCGGGATGCGAGCCAGGCAGCTTATGACGCCAGTTCTGCCCTTCAAAGCAATGTTCAGGTCAGTCGACCACTGTTTGTTCTGTTGGATATGCTACCAAAAACTTTTCCTTCCCGGACTTTATAGTAGTCACCCACTGGGTGTGTCGATTAAACTCCGTGTGAGCGGGGGCACGCTGAGTGCACCCGCTGGGTGTAGTCCCCAAGGCTAAGGTCGACTGCTGGCAGTCGGCCTTAGGCTTTATGATGTCAATCTTTCTGTCAGTCGACTATGTCGACTGGATTTCACAAACCGGTGGGGGCACGCTGAGTGCACCCACTGGGTGTAGTCCCCGAGACTGTGGTCGACTGCTTGCAGTTGATTACAGTCTTAAAGAATACGTCTCTCTTTTTTTTTGAGGTCGACTGGTCGACTTTGTCTTCAACAGAACTAGTGGGGGCACGCTGAGTGCACCCACTGGGTGTAGTCCCCGAGACTACGGTCGAATGCTTGTATTCGGCTGTAGTCTTAGAAACGTGTGTTTTTTCCCTTTTTCACTCGGAAGTGAATTATATTTGACATTTAGTCGATTGGTTCTTCGCAGAACTCCTGTGATCTTGTGGCTCGCTACTCTGAGCTGGAAAACAAGCACACTCAACTCGAGCTGAGCTTGAAGCTGGTTCAAGAGAAGCTGACGAAGGCGAAGGAGGAGACCGAAGGTATGTTTGGTGAGACCTTGACTTCTGCTTTTCCCCTTGCTTGTTTCAAAATCTGACCTTGCTGTAACTTGCAGGTAAGGTAAGGGAGGCCCAACAGAAGAAAGACCTCGAACTCGCTGAGAAGATCAAGCTTGCTGACGAGAAGTTAGCTTCAGTCACCAAGCTTGAACAAGACAATACCAATCTGAAAGCTGCCCTTGGGATCGCCAACAAGGAGGTCAGTCAACTAAAAACTGATAAAGCTGCCCTGACCGACCAAGTCAGCAAATTGACTGGAAAGAAAACTGATCTGGAGGCCTTCCTAAGTAGTCTTGCCAAGAAGCTGTTTCTTATGCTTGAAGGTAAACCTCTAGGCTTGGCAAACATTTCCAATTGTGGTTTTTCCATTCGACCATCCCCTTGACTTAGTGATCATCCTTGCAGAATTTTGTCAAAACTTTGAAGAAGAAACTAGCCGGCTGGAGCCAAACCTCGACCCCGTCAATTCTCCGGTGAACGACGAAGTTGCCATGGATGTTTTCCGACTGGAGTCTCGTGTCGCAGCTGTCGTGGACTATCTCACAAGGCTGAAGGCCGCCACATCTCGCATCGACTCGACGCTCTGGCCTGAGGAGACACTTCAGAATGACCTTGAGTCGCTGATGGCCCGGTTGAACACGATCCCTGGTCGAGTGCAGGAATGGAAGAAGTCCTCGGCTCGGTGTGGTGCAGATGTTGCTCTGTGTCTGGCCCGAGTCCACTGTAAAGATGCACGAGAAGAGAAGCTGGCGGCCCTTCGGGTGGCCAATACCAAGAAGCACGACTTCAGGTCCTTTATGGAAACTTTCCTTGCAGATGCCACTCGGATCGCCGACGGAATTGATCTTGATGAATTCGTTGCACCTTCCAGCCCTCCACAGGAGGGGTAAAAAACTTCTTCTGGCTTGACGCTTTAAATTTGCCTCGGTATGCCGAGTGGAATTGTAACTGATAAACCTTAACAGGCTTAACGCCTGAGCACTTTCGGTTCCTTTAGATATCGATTCGAACTTGAATTTGGTGCTTGAATACGATTGCCTTTGGCTCGAAATGTCTTTTGCAGGTTCAAAGCCAGGCGCCTTTACTGCAAACGACTTATTCTTTAGTCTACTTAGGCCAGCACTGGGCCGCGGCTAAGCCCCCGAGTGAGAGGTTTTACTCTTCACTCGGTAGGATTTTGATAACTTAGGCTAGCACTGGGCTGCGGCTAAGCCTCCGAGTGAGAGGGTTGCTCTCCACTCGGTAGGATTTTGATAACTTAGGCGAGTGCTAGGACTGCAGCTAAGCCCCCGAGTGAGAGGGTTGCTCTTCACTCGGTAGGATTTTTATAACTTAGGCGAGTGCTTGGACTGCAGCTAAGCCCCCGAGTGGAAGTCTGGCTTACCACTCGGCAGGATTTTGACAAACTTAGGCGAGCACAGGGCTGCAGCTAAGCCCCCGAGTGAGAGGGTTGCTCTTCACTCGGTAGGATTTTTATAACTTAGGCGAGTGCTTGGACTGCAGCTAAGCCCCCGAGTGGAAGTCTGGCTTACCACTCGGTAGGATTTTGATAAACTTAGGCGAGTCCTTGGACTGCAGCTAAGCCTCCGAGTGGAAGGCTGGCTTACCACTCGGTAGGATTTTGATAACTTAGGCGAAACGGATTCGCAGCTAAGCCTCCGAGTGGGAGTCTGGCTCACCACTTGGTAGGATTTTTACAAACTTAGACGAAACGGATTCGCAGCTAAGTCACCCACTGAGGGGGAATTTTATTGGACAAAAATAAAAAGTGACAGAAATTATGGAGGAACTATGACACTATTATTTTGAGGTCCATGAACTACAGAAGTACTTTATTGCAACTCATCCGAGTGATAAAACTTAAGTATAAAATGGGTGGAGTAGCTCCGCGTTGCAAGCTCGGGGCTCGTCGATATTATGCTTGACGTTGTAAAGACGGTACGCCCCGTTGTTGAGAACCTTGGTGACGATGAAGGGGCCTTCCCAAGAAGGAGCAAGCTTGTGTGGTTTGTGCTGATCCACTCGGAGAACCAAATCTCCTTCCTGGAAGGCTCGACCTCTCACATTTCTGGCGTGGAAACGACGCAAATCTTGTTGGTAGATGGTCGACCGGATCAGAGCCATCTCCCTTTCTTCCTCTAAGAGGTCGACTGTGTCCTGCCGTGCTTGTTCAGCCTCTGCTTCGTTGTAGATTTCAACTCGGGGAGCATTGTGGAGAAGATCACTCGGCAAGACTGCTTCAGCTCCGTAGACCAAGAAGAATGGAGTTCTTCCGGTCGACCGATTAGGTGTGGTCCGCAGCCCCCAAAGCACTGAGGGAAGTTCGTCGACCCAAGCTCCAGCCGCGTGTTTGAGATCACGCATCAGTCGGGGCTTCAATCCCTTAAGAATCAATCCATTAGCTCGCTCTGCTTGTCCATTCGACTGCGGATGGGCGACTGAAGCGTAGTCGACCCGTGTGCCTTGGGAGTTGCAGAAATCTCTGAATTCCTCCGAGTCAAAGTTCGACCCATTATCCGTAATGATGCTGTGCGGGACTCCATATCTGAATATTAGTTCCCTGATGAAACTAACAGCAGTACCGGTGTCAAGGTTCTTGATTGGTTTAGCCTCGATCCACTTCGTGAACTTGTCGACTGCCACCAGTACATGCATGAAGCCACTTCGTCCTGTTCTCAAAGGACCGACCATGTCCAGTCCCCATACTGTGAAAGGCCAAACGAGTGGGATAGTCTTCAGAGCTGACGCAGGCTTGTGCGACATATTCGAGTAGAACTGACATCCCTCGCACTTATCCACTATCTCTTTTGCCATCTCATTCGCCTTTGGCCAGTAAAATCCGGCTCGGTATGCTTTGGCCACGATGGTCCGAGAGGACGCATGATGACCACAGGTCCCCGAGTGGATATCATTGAGGATGAGTTGACCTTCTTCTGGTGTTATGCACTTCTGACCAACTCCAGTCGCGCTTTCTCTGTACAATCGTCCTTTGATTACGGTAAAGGCCTTAGATCGACGGACGATCTGTCGAGCCTCATCCTCATCCTCCGGGAGCTCTTTTCTCAGGATATACGCGACGTATGGAACTGTCCAGTCGGGAATGACCACCAAGACCTCCATGATCAAGTCGACCACCGCTGGGACTTCAACAACAGTCGGATCCGTGGCGCTCTTGGGCTGTGGAGTTTCTTCGGTGAAAGGATCTTCTTTGACTGACGGAGTGTGTATATGCTCCAAGAACACACCACTCGGAATGGCTTCTCTCTTGGAACCTATCTTTGCTAGATCATCAGCTGCTTGATTTTTCAGTCGGGGTATATGATGGAGCTCTAACCCCTCGAACTTCTTTTCCAGCTGCCTCACTGCACTGCAGTATCCAGTCATGGCTGGGCTTCTCACGTCCCACTCTTTCATCACCTGGTTGACCACTAAATCCGAGTCGCCATAGACCATCAGGCGACGGACGCCGAGTGAAATGGCCATGCGCAACCCATATAAGAGGGCCTCATATTCTGCCTCATTGTTGGAGGAATCAAAGTGAATCTGGAGCACATATCTGAGCTTATCCCCTCTGGGGGAAACCAGGACAACCCCAGCACCGGAACCATTCAACATCTTAGAGCCATCAAAGAACATGGTCCAATGCTCCGAGTGAACTTCAGTCGGCTGCTGCTGTTCAATCCACTCGGCGAGGAAATCTGCTATTGCCTAGGACTTAATGGCTTTCTTTGCCTCGAACTTGATATCAAGGGGAAGAAGTTCAATCGCCCATTTGGCCACTCGACCAGTTGCATCTCTGTTGTGCAAAATCTCTGATAGTGGAGCGTCGCTGACGACTGTGATGGAATGATCAGAGAAATAATGAGCAACCTTCTTTGTGGTCATGTATATTCCATACACAAGCTTCTGATAATGAGGATATCTCTGCTTGGATGGAGTCAAGACTTCAGACAAATAATACACTGGGCGCTGAACTTTGAGAGCTTTTCCTTCTTCTTCCCGCTCGACCGTAAGCACAGTACTGATGACTTGTCCCGTGGCTGCGATATAGAGCAACAGAGGCTCTTTGCTGATTGGAGCAGCAAGCACCGGCTGGGTGGAGAGCAGAGCTTTTAGCTCGGCAAACGCTGCATCAGCTTCTGGAGTCCACTCGAACTTGTCTGTCTTCTTCATCAGTCGGTAAAGAGGCAATGCCTTTTCACCGAGTCGTGAGATGAATCGACTTAATGCGGCCAAGCATCTAGTAAGCTTCTGGACATCGTGCACTCGCACAGGGCGTTTCATTCGGAGAATAGTGCCAATCTTCTCTGGGTTAGCGTCAATTCCCCGTTCGGAAACGAGAAAACCGAGTAACTTGCCACCAGGAACTCCAAATGTGCACTTTGATGGATTGAGCTTGATATCATATCTTCTGAGGTTGGCAAATGTTTCGGCGAGATCAGCGAGCAGGTCGGAACCTTTTCGTGACTTGACAACAATATCATCCATATAAGCTTCCACATTCCGACTGATTTGAGTGAGTAGACACTTCTGAATCATTCGCATAAATGTGGCTCCGGCATTCTTGAGGCCGAATGGCATGGTGATATAGCAGAAGCACCCGAATGGAGTGATGAAAGCTGTTTTTACCTCGTCGGGTCCGTACAGACGGATCTGGTGGTACCCGGAGTAAGCATCTAAAAAAGATAACCTCTCGCATCCCGCGGTCGAGTCAACAATTTGATCTATGCGAGGGAGAGGAAAATGATCTTTCGGGCAGGCCCGGTTGATGTGCTTGAAATCAATGCACATTCGGAGCGACTTGTCCTTCTTAGGAACCATGACGACATTAGCGAGCCACTCGGAGTGGTATATCTCTCGGATAAATCCTGCCGCCAACAGTCGAGCCACTTCTTCACCAATGGCTTTTCTCTTCTGGACGGCGGACCGTCGAAGATGCTCTTTGACTGGTTTTGCAGATGAGTCGACTCTTAGGCGATGCTCAGCCAGTCCTCTGGGAACACCTGGCATGTCAGCGGGCTTCCATGCAAAAATGTCCCAGTTCTCACGGAGGAACTGGATGAGCGCTTCTTCCTATTTTGGGTCGAGTGTTGTGGAGATGCGGGTCGGAGCTGCATCGGGGTCGGTCGGGTGAATGTGAACAGGCTTCGTCTCACCGAACGACTGGAATGCAGACTCTGTGGAGGGTTTCTTTGATCGCAGCAAGTCACTCGGATCTGCGTTTTGCTTGTATTCCTCGAACTCGACCGCTGTCACCTGGGAATCGGCAATCTTGGAGCCCTTCTGAAAGCACTCTTCTGCTTTTTTCCTATCACCGGTGACAGTGATCACTCCTTTGGGGCCGGGCATCTTCAATTTGAGGTACACGTAACATGGTCGAGCCATGAACCGTGCGTAAGCTGGTCTCCCCAAAATGGCATGATATGCACTCTGAAAATCCACGACCTCAAACGTCAACTTTTCTTTGCGAAAATGTTTCGAATCACCAAACACCACATCCAAAGCTATTTGGCCGAGTGACTCGGCTTTCTTCCCTGGTATAACTCCATGAAAGCTCATGTTACTAGTGCTCAGTCGGGACATCGGAATGCCCATTCCTTTCAGTGTGTCTGCATACAACAAATTCAGCCCACTTCCACCATCCATCAGCACCTTTGTCAGTCGAGTGCCTTCGACAACTGGATCGACCACCAAAGCTTGCCTCCCAGGGGTGGCAATATGAGTCGGGTGATCAGATTGGTCGAATGTGATGGGTACTTGAGACCATTTCAGATAATTTGCTTTTGCTGGGGCAACCATGTTCACCTCTCGGTTAATGACTTTCAGTCGACTCTTGCTTTCCACATCTGCAAAGATCATCAGAGTGGAGTTGATATGCGGATATCCTTCCTCACTGTCCTCCTTGTCTTCAGCCTTGTCCGACTCCTTCTCCTTGTCCTTAGACTGTTTTCCCTGAAACTGCTGGATCAGGAGTCGACATTGGCGAGTGGTGTGCTTCGGGTAGATGATATTCCCCTCTTCGTCTTTCTTCGTGTGGATGTGACACGGCATATCCATTACGTCATTCCCTTCTTTATCCTTTACCTTCTTGGGGTTCCAGGATCCTTTTGGTTTCCCCTTAAACTTTCCCTGACTCACGGCCAGAGCCTCTCCAGGAGCTGCCGGTTCAGCCTTCTGCTTTTGTTTCCGACTGGTGTTTCCTTTTTCCGACTGACTCGGCTTGTGCTTGCCGCTTCGGAGTCGGTCTTCTTCTTCGCCGTTGGCGTACTTGGTAGCAATCTCCATCATCCGACTCAAGGTCACGTCACCGGTTCGACCAAACTTCAAACTCAGTTCTCTGTTCTTGACGCCATCTTTGAAGGCGCAGACTGCCTGATGATCAGACACATTCTCCATAGTGTGGTGCAAAGTGATCCACCTCTGAATATACTCTCTGAGAGTCTCATTAGCTTTCTGCACGCAGACTTGCAACTCTGTCAATCCAGCTGGTCGCTTGCAAGTTCCTTCAAACGTTCTGATGAACACTCGGGACAGATCCTCCCAAGTGTAAATGCTGCTAGGAGGTAATTGAGTCAACCATGCCCTGGCAGAACCTTCCAGCATGAGGGGCAAATGCTTCATGGCCACCTCGTCGTTCCCACCACCAATCTGAACTGCCACTCGGTAGTCTTCAAGCCAAGTTTCAGGCTTAGACTCACCAGTGAACTTGCTGACTCCTGTTGCCAACCTGAAATTGGGAGGGATAACTGCGGCTCTGATAGCTCTGCTGAAACATTCAGGACCAGAAACATGCACTCGACTGCTTATGGGTGCATCTCTGTCGAGCCCGCCTCGATGGGCTCTGTTTCGGTCGACCAAGCCTTGCACGATAATGGATCGCGCGTCGAAGCCTGGTTCTCTGGGGTCGACTGGAACCCTTCGCCCTGTACTGTACTGACGCCTGTCATCTTGCCGCCGAGGAGCATAAGACCCACCCCTCGGAGGGGAATGGGGCACTCGACGCCTATCATCTCGGTCGAGTCGGTCACCATATTGGCCCCGCCAATTCTCGTGCCCCTCACGCCGCGGAGGCGATCTGGGGCTGTGAGCCGACTGAACTGTATTCGCAGTGACGGATCGACTGTGAATCTTGTTGCGCGACTGTGACACGGCTGAATTATGATCTCCTGCTGCCCGGAGCAGATCCCTGATCTGCAGCAAACCTCTGCCAGCTTCCGACTGCGAAGGCTGGATGGACTCGGCTATACGGGCCGTAGCTGCTAAATTCTGGATTGGGGTTCGATATACCTGAGTCGGCGGGAAGAGTTGACGTCGATTGGTGTCGGGAACTCGTTGCCGCGCGCGCTCGTCGAGTGCTCGCTGAAGATTCTCCAGTCGAGTGCGTTCGGCCAAATTGGCCAGACGTGCCTCCTCCAAGGCACGAGCCTCGGGGGTTTCTCCTGCGATGGGAGTACGCAGGGGATCCTCGTTCCTGCGGCGAAGTTCCTCTCTTTGCAGAGAGTCGAGTGGCTCGGGCTGGTACTCCTCGTAGCCTCGTGCAGGGTCGCCGCCGTCACCTGCTCCACCATCACGGGCGAAGCCAGGGGGACTGTGGGGCCCGTTAACCATCAAGATTTCCGCCGCTGGATCACTGCTACCGCACTCGGATGCAGTCTCTATGGAGCCAGTCGACAGATCGAACAAACCGTAGAGAGATTCGTCGGGCTCGATTGCCGCAACTTGGGTGGTGGCCGATTGGCGAGCCACCGCGTGCCTCACCCATCGCTGAAGCCTCGACCGGCCTGAGCGCTTGCGCTGGCGGGAGACCGGGAGGGCGGACGATGGAGGAGCCGACCGATACTGGGTCGACGGTTGCCGCAGCAGAACGCCGCGGACATATGAACGAAAATGCGTCGCACCGCGGACGGGGAGCGCATCAACGTCGAGTGGAGCCTCATGGAGCCACGCGGAGTCGTCGGCGATGAAGGTGAGAGTGCCGAGACGGATCTCTTGACCCCCGACCAAAACTCCAGCAGACACCATGATGAAAGTACTCGGAAGAATCGCAACTTCTCCACAAAAATCGCTAAAACACCTGCCCCAAGGTGGGCGCCAACTGTCGTGGTTCTAAGCCTGACAGTAGAGTGGGGGGTAGGTATGGAGAGGCAAGGTCCTAGCTATGGAGAGGTTGTAAACACAAGGGATGTACGAGTTCAGGCCCTTCTCGGAAGAAGTAACAGCCCTACGTCTCGGAGCCCGGAGGCGGTCGAGTGGATTATGAGTATATGAGTTACAAGGTGCCGAACCCTTCTGCCTGTGGAGGGGGTGGCTTATATAGAGTGCGCCAGGACCCCAGCCAGCCCACGTAGGAGAGGGTTTAAGGTGAGTTAAGTCTGGGGCGTTACTGGTAACGCCCCACATAAAGTGCCTTTACTATCATAAAGTCTACTTGATTACAGGCCGTTGTAGTGCAGAGTGCCTCTTGACCTTCTGGTGGTCGAGTGAGTCTTCGTGGTCGAGTCCTTCAAGACAGTCGAGTGTGTCCCTCGTTGGTCGACTGGAAGGCGACTTCTTCTCAGGGTGTCCTTGGGTAAGGTACTTAGATCAGGTCCATGACCCTACCCTAGGTACATAACCCCATCATACCCCCCAAGCCAAGTGGGGCGCCCCCACCCCTAGGGTTTCCAACCCTAGGCGCAGGGGGAGGCCCAAGGGGGGCGCACCAGCCCACCAGGGGCTGGTTCCCTTCCCCACTTCAGCCCATGGGGCCCTCCGGGATAGGTGGCCCCACCCGGTGGACCCCCAGGACCCTTCCGGTGGTCCCGGTACAATACCGGTGACCCCCGAAACTTTCCTGATGGCCGAAACTGGACTTCCTATATATAATTCTTCACCTCCAGACCATTTCGGAACTCCTCGTGACGTCCGGGATCTCATCTAGGACTCCGAACAACTTTCGGGTTACCGCATACTAATATCTCTACAACCCTAGCGTCACCGAACCTTAAGTGTGTAGACCCTACGGGTTTGGGAGACACGCAGACATGACCGAGACGACTCTCCGGTCAATAACCAACAACGGGATCTAGATACCCATGTTGGCTCCCACATGCTCCTCGATAATCTCATCGGATGAACCACAATGTCGAGGATTCAATCAATCCCGTATACAATTCCCTTTGTCAATCGGTACGTTACTCGCCCGAGACTCGATCGTTGGTATCCCAATACCTCGTTCAATCTCGTTACCGGCAAGTCACTTTACTCGTACCGTAATGCATGATCCCATGATCAACCAATTGGTCACATTGAGCTCATTATGATGATGCATTACCGAGTGGGCCCAGAGATACCTCTCCGTCAGACGGAGTGACAAATCCCAGTCTCGATTCGTGCCAACCCAACAGACACTTTCGAATATACCCATAGTGCACCTTTATAGTCACCCAGTTACGTTGTAACGTTTGGCACACCCAAAGCACTCCTACGGTATTCGGGAGTTGCACAATCTCATGGTCTAAGGAAATGATACTTGACATTCAGAAAAGCTCTAGCAAACGAACTACACGATCTTTGAGCTATGCTTAGGATTGGGTCTTGTCCAACGAGCTAGACAACTAGAGGCTCACTAGGGACGTGTTGTGGTCTATGTATTCACACATGTATTACGATTTCTGGATAACACAATTATAGCATGAACAATAGACAATTATCATGAACAAGGAAATATAATAATAACCATTTTATCATTTCCTCTAGGGCATATTTCCAACAGTCTCCCACTTGCACTAGAGTCAATAATCTAGTTACATTCTGATGAATCGAACACCCATAGAGTTCTGGTGTTGATCATGTTTTGCTCTAGGGAGAGGTTTAGTCAACGGATCTGCTACATTCAGGTCTGTATGTACTTTACAAATATCTATGTCTCCATTTTGAACACTTTTACGAATGGAGTTGAAGCGACGCTTGATATGCCTGGTCTTCCTGTGAAACCTGGGCTCCTTGGCAAGGGCAATAGCTCCAGTGTTGTCACAGAAGAGAGTCATCGGGCCCGACGCATTGGGAATGACTCTAGGTCAGTAATGAACTCCTTCACCCAGATTGCTTCTTGTGCTTCCTCCGAGGCTGCCATGTACTCCGCTTCACATGTAGATCCCGCCACAACGCTTTGCTTGCAACTGCACCAGCTGACTGCCCCACCATTCAAAATATACACGTATCCAGTTTGTGACTTGGAGTCATCCAGATCTGTGTCGAAGCTAGCATCGGCGTAACCCTGTACGACGAGCTCTTCGTCACCTCCATAAATGAGAAACATATCCTTAGTCATTTTCAGGTACTTCAGGATGTTCTTGACCGCTGTCCAGTGTTCCATACCGAGATTACTTTCATACCTTCCCACCAAACTTACGGCAAGGTTTACATCAGGTCTGGTACACAGCATAGCATACATGATAGACCCTATGGCCGAGGCATAGGGGACGACACTCATCTTTTCTCTATCTTCTGCCGTGGTCGGGCATTGAGTCGTGCTCAATCTCGTACCTTGCAACGCAGGCAAGAACCCCTTCTATGACTGATCCATATTGAACTTCTTCAATATCTTGTCAAGGTACGTACTCTGGGAAAGACCAATGAGGCGTCTCGATCTATCTCTATAGATCTTGATGCCTAATATATAAGCAGCTTCTCCAATATCCTTCATTGAAAACACTTGTTCAAGTAGGCCTTTATGCTTTCCAAGAATTCTATATCATTTCCCATCAACAGTATGTCATCCACATACAATATGAGAAATGCTACAGAGCTCTCACTCACTTTCTTGTAAATGCAAGCTGCTCCATATGTCTGCGTAAACCCAAACGCTTTGATTATCTCATCAAAACGAATGTTCCAACTCCGAGATGCTTGCACCAGCCCATAGATCGAGCGTTGGAGCTTGCACACCTTGTCAGCATTCTTAGGATCGACAAAACCTTCCGACTGCATCATATACAATTCCTCCTTAAAGAAACCATTAAGGAATGATGTTTTGACGTCCATTTGCCATATCTCATAATCATAGAATGCGGCAATTGCTAACATGATTCAGACGGACTTCAGCTTCGCTACGGGTGAGAAAGTCTCATCGTAGTCAACCCCTTCAACTTTTCGATAACCCTTAGCGACAAGCCCAGCTTTATAGATGGTTACATTACCATCCGCGTCTGTCTTCTTCTTAAAGATCCATTTATTTTCTATGGCTCGCCGATCATCGGGAAAGTCAGTCAAAGTCCATACTTCGTTTTCGTACATGGATCCAATCTCGGATTTCATGGCTTCTAGCCATTTATCGGAATCTAGGGCCGCCATCGCTTCTTCATAGTTCGAAGGTTCACCATTGTCTAACAACATGATTTCCAGGACAGGGTTGCCGTACCACTCTGGTGCGGAACGTGTCCTTGTGGACCTACGAAGTTCAGTAGCAACTTGATCTGAAGTTTCATGATCATCATCATTAACTTCCTCTGTAGTCGGTGCAGGCACCTCAGGAACATTTTCTTGAGCTGCCCCACTCTCCGGTTCAAGAGGCAATTCTTCATCAAGTTCTACTTTCCTCCCACTTACTTCTTTCGAGAGAAACTCTTTCTCTAGAAAGGATCCATTCTTGGCAACAAAGATCTTGCCTTCAGATCTGAGGTAGAAGGTATACCCAATAGTTTCTTTAGGGTATCCTATGAAGACGCATTTTTCTGACTTGGGTTCGAGCTTTTCAGGTTGAAGTTTCTTGACATAAGCATCGCATCCCCAAACTTTTAGAAACGACAGCTTAGGTTTCTTCCCAAACCATAATTCATACAGTGTCGTCTCAACGGATTTCGACGGAGCCCTATTTAAGGTGAATGCGGCAGTCTCTAAAGCATAGCCCCAAAACGACAGCGGTAGATCGGTAAGAGACATCATAGATCGCACCATATCCAATAGAGTGCGATTACGACGTTCGGACACACCATTACACTGAGGTGTTCCAGGCGGCATGAGTTGTGAAACTATTCCATATTTCCTTAAGTGCGTGCCAAATTCGTGACTCAAGTATTCTCCCCCACGATCTGATCGCAAGAACTTGATTTTCCTGTCATGTTGATTCTCAACCTCACTCTGAAATTCCTTGAACTTTTCAAAGGTCTCAGACTTGTGTTTCATTAAGTAGACATACCCATATCTACATTAGTGAGGGTGAGAACATAACGATAGCCACAGCGAGCCTCAACACTCATTGGACCGCACACATCAATATGTATGATTTCCAATAAGTTGGTTGCTCACTCCATTATTCCTGAGAACGGAGTCTTTGTCATTTTACCCATGAGACATGGTTCGCACGTGTCAACTAATTCGTAATCAAGAGACTCCAAAAGTCCATCTGCATGGAGCTTCTTCATGCGTTTGACAGCTATGTGACCAAGGCGGCAGTGCCACAAGTATGTGGGACTATCATTATCAACCTTACATCTTTTGGTATTCACACTATGAATATGTGTAACATTACGCTCGAGATTCATTAAGAATAAACCATTCACCAGCGGGGCATGACCATAAAACATATCTCTCATATAAATAGAACAAACATTATTCTCGGATTTAAATGAGTAGCCATCTCGAATTAAACGAGATCCTGATACAATGTTCATGCTCAAAACTGGCACTAAATAACAATTATTGAGGTTTAAAACTAATCCCGTAGGTAAATGTAGAGGTAGCGTTCCGACGGCGATCACATCGACCTTGGAACCATTCCCGACGTGCATCGTCACCTCGTCCTTCGCCAGTCTCCGCTTATTCTGCAGCTCCTGCTTTGAGTTACAAATGTGAGCAACCGCACCGGTATCAAATACCCAGGAGCTACTAAGAGTACTGGTAAGGTACACATCAATTACATGTATATCACATATACCTTTAGTGTTGCCGGCCTTCTTGTCCGCTAAGTATTTGGGGCAGTTCCGCTTCCAGTGACTACTTCTCTTGCAATAAAAACACTCAGTCTCGGGCTTGGGGTCCATTCTTTGGCTTCTTCCCGACAGCTTGCTTACCGGGCGCGGCAACCCCTTTGACGTCCTTCTTGAAGTTCTTCTTACCCTTGCCTTTCTTAAACTTAGTGGTTTTATTCACCATCAACACTTGATGTTCCTTTTTGATCTCCACCTCTGCTGATTTCAGCATTGAATATATTTCAGGAATGGTCTTTTCCATCCCGTGCATATTGAAGTTCATCACAAAGCTCTTGTAGCTCGGTGGAAGCGACTGAAGGATTCTGTCAATGACCGCGTCATCCGGAAGATTAACTCCCAGCTGAGTGAAGCGGTTATGCAACCCAGACATTTTGAGTATGTGCTCACTGACAGAACTATTTTCCTCCATCTTACAACTGAAGAACTTGTCGGAGACTTCATATATCTCGACCCGGGCATGAGCTTGGAAAACCATTTTCAGCTCTTCGAACATCTCATATGCTCCGTGTTGCTCAAAACGCTTTTGGAGCCCCGGTTCTAAGCTGTAAAGCATGCCGCACTGAACGAGGGAGTAATCATCAGCACGTGACTGCCAAGCGTTCATAACGTCTTGGTTCTCTGGGATGGGTGCATTATCTAGCGGTTCTTCTAGGACATAATCTTTCTTGTCAGCTATGAGGATGATCCTCAGGTTCCAGACCCAGTCCATATAGTTGTTGCCATCATCTTTCAGCTTGGTTTTCTCTAGGAACGCGTTGAAGTTGAGGGCAACATTAGCGTGGGCCAATTGATCTACAAGACATATTGTAAAGATTTTAGACTAAGTTCATGATAATTAAGTTCATCTAATCAAATTATTCAATGAACTCCCACTCAGATAGACATCCCTCTAGTCATCTAAGTGAAACATGATCCGAGTCAACTAGGCCGTGTCCGATCATCACGTGAGACGGACTAGTCAACATCGGTGAACATCTTCATGTTGATCGTATCTTCTATACGACTCATGCTTGACCTTTTGGTCTTCCGTGTTCCGAGGCCATGTCTGTACATGCTAGGCTCGTCAAGTTAACCTAAGTGTATTGCGTGTGTAAATCTGGCTTACACTCGTTGTATTCGAATGTTAGAATCTATCACACCCGATCATCACGTGGTGCTTCGAAACAACGAACCTTCGCAACGGTGCACAGTTAGGGGGAACACTTTCTTGAAATTATTATGAGGGATCATATTATTTAAGCTACCGTCATTCTAAGCAAATAAGATGTAAAACATGATAAACATCACATGCAATCAAACAGTGACATGATATGGCCAATATCATTTGCTCCTTTTGATCTCCATCTTCGGGGCGCCATGATCATTATCGTCACCGGCATGACACCATGATCTCCATCATCATGATCTCCATCATCATGTCTTCATGAAGTTGTCTCGTCATCTATTACTTCTACTACTATGGCTAATAGTTTAGCAATAAAGTAAAGTAATTACATGATGTTTATGTTGACACGTAGGTCATAAATAAATTAAGACAACTCCTATGGCTCCTGCTGGTTGTCATACTCATCGACATGCAAGTCGTGATTCCTATTACAAGAACATGATCAATCTCATACATCACATATATCATTCATCACATCCTTTTGGCCATATCACATCACACAGCACATGCTGCAAAAACAAGTTAGACGTCCTCTAATTGTTGTTGCAAGTTTTTACGTGGCTGCTATAGGTTTCTTAGCAAGAACGTTTCTTACCTATGCCAAAACCACAACATGATATGCCAATTTCTATTTACCCTTCATAAGGACCCTTTTCATTGAATCCGATCCGACTAAAGTGGGAGAGACAGACACCCACTAGCCACCTTATGCAACTAGTGCATGTCATTCGGTGGAACCAGTCTCACGTAAGCGTACGTGTAAGGTCGGTCCGGGCCGCTTCTGTAACGCCCTCGATGCGGCTATAGCTCCCACGTGTCGAGGCACGACTTAGAGACATAACCGCATTGAAAGCAATATCGCAAGTTAGGCAATCATCACAACATCCTATGTAATATAGATAATAAAAGGGGAGATACATAGTTGGCTTACACACGCCACGTCAATCAAAGTGCATAAATAACATTACAACATTCAAACACTCATGGCCCGACTACGGCGCCAAAATAAAAGATAACCCAACATGCGACACGGTCCCGATCACCCCAACTGGGCACCACTACTGATCATCAGGGAAAGACACGTAGTATCAGCGTGAGTCCTCGTCGAACTCCCACTTGAGCTCAAGCGCGTCATCTAGAACGGAATCATTAGGCCCTGCATCTGGTTTGGAAGTAATCTGTGAGCCACAGGGACTCAGCAATCTCGCACCCTCGCGATCAAGACTATTTAAGCTTAAAAGGTAAGGCAAGGTAAATATATGTGGAGAGCAAGCGACTAGCATTTATGGTGGCTATCCTGTTTGCAAAAGAGAGCGAGAAGAGGAGGCAAAGCGCGAGCGAGCAACTAGAGGACAACCTGCGCAAGCATTACTCTAACACCGTGTTCACTTCCCGGACTCCGCCGAGAAGAGACCATCATGGTAACTCACACTGTTGATTCATTTTAATTAAATTAAGGTTCAAGTTATCTACAACCGGACATTAACAAATTCCCATCTGCCCATAACCGCGGGCACGACTTTCGAAAGTTCAAATCCCTGCAGGGGAGTCCCAACTTAGCCCATGACAAACTCTCACGGTCAACGAAGGAATAGACCTCCTCCCGAGACGTTCCGATCAGACTCGGTATCTCGGTTCTACAAGACACTTCGACAAGTTAAAACAAATCCAGCAACACCGCCCGAATGTGCCGACAAATCCTGATAGGAGCTGCACATATCTCGTTCTCAGGGCACACTCAGATGAGCCAGACGTCGGGTAGGCCAGCCCAGAGTTGCCCCTGGTAGCCCCGGACATCGCTCGGTTGGACCAACACTCAGAGGAGCACTGGCCCGGGGGGGCTAAAATAAGATGACCCTCGAGCCCCGGAAACCCAAGGGAAAAAGATGCTAGGAGGCAAATGGTAAAACCAAGGTTGGGCATTGCTGGAAAAGCTTTAATCAAGACGAACTATCAAGGGGTTCCCATTATCACCCAACCGCGTAAGGAACGCAAAATCCAGGAACATAACACCGATATGACGGAAACTAGGGCGGCAAGAGTGGAACAAAACACTAGGCGAGAGGCCGAGCCTTCCACCCTTTACCAAGTATATAGATGCATTAAGATAACATGGCAATAAAATGATATCCCAACAAGTAAATAATGTTCCAACAAGGAACGGTCTCCAATCTTCACCTGCAACTAGCAACGCTATAAAAGGGGCTGAGCAAAGCGGTAACATAGCCAATCAACGGTTTGCTAGGACATGGTGGGTTAGAGGTTTGACATGGCAATTTGTGAGGCATGAAAGCAAGTGGTAGGCATCGTAGCATAGGCATAGCAAAAAGAGCGAGCATCTAGCATAGCAAAGATAGTAGTGATTTCGAGGGTATGATCATCTTGCCTGCAAAGTTGTCAGAGTTGACTGGATCCTCGAAAGCAAACTCAACGGGCTCCTCCTTAGCGAATTCGTCTCACGGCTCTACCCAAACAAGACAAACAAGCAACAAGGACACAATCAACCACATGCAAAGCTCAAACAACATGATGCAAAGATGGTATGCTATGCGGGATGCGATGCGGGATGCATATGCAAGATTTGAGAAGGAATGAATGAACCTGGCCTCAACATGGAAATCCAAATGTGTCACTAGAAAGATGAGATGAAATCGCTTGAAACCGATATAAAGAACGCCAGAATCGGAGTTATGGTTTGGAAATGGCAAGCAATTTAAATATGACCACGTTCTGCGATTTACAGCAAGTAGCCATCTAAATGCAACAAGATGAACATGCTACAGCACTCAAACATGGCATCAAAATACATGGCAGAGACCCGTTCATGATTCTTAACAAAAGACTAGCACTAAGCTACGGCCAATTCATTAATTAACAGGTTCAAACAAGCATGGCAAAAATGCATTTGACAAACAGATTTCAGACTTAGTGAAATTAACACTTGTCCGGAATTTCAGATCAGATAGCACTCCTTGGAGCATGAAAACAATATGCTATAGGACCTAAACATGGCAAAGTAAATCATGGCATGGAGCTACTCAAAGAGCTTAACAAAAGTCCCTTAGTGACCTTGAGCCAAAAGGGATCAGAAAATACATTTGCAAGCATGTGAACATGGCAAAAACATAATCAGTTCTCGGACTTAGTGAAAACTGGAGCATGCTGAAACAGATATCAAGTAGGCATGTTTACGAGCTCGATGCACTCACTACAGAGCAAGTCATGACAATCTAAGCATACATCCATCAAGAATACACAAAATGCAAGCTAGACATGGCAAGAACAATAACATAGCATGCACGGATCAACTACAACATCATCGGCCAAATCGCTAACAAGTAGACAATCTGCCCAGATTCACGCAATGACAAAAGTAGAGCTCGATTGACTCAAGCTAGGGTGCTCCATAATTGCAAACAAAGACATGGATGGATAGAGCACTACAAGATTAACAAAACATCCTTACTGATCATCCTCAAAAGAGGCACGAATCATTAGGAAACAACATGAACATATGGCATATTGAGATAAACAGCTCAAGGACCTAGTGGAAATGCTAAGTTCCTGAAATCAGCATTAACGATTGCACCACTTTGCAAGCTTGTGCTAGTCACCACACACATCACAAAAATACATGGGTTGCACCTCTGGAAAGATGGCAAAACATATAACAAAACTCATGAAGAGCTCAGGGGCATATCAAGCACACAATAATCATGGCAAAAATAACAAATATCCAATTGGAGCAGCAGATCTGACAATTATCTCAAATAGCCTACTTCTAACAGCATTTCGGGCATCAAAATGAACTCAACTGAAAATGATGCAATGAGATGAAATGATGTACTCTCTGAGGCGAACATTTTGATATGCTATATGCCCAAAACGGAGCTACGGATGCGAAGTTACGATGCTGTGAACATGAGCAAAAATGTTAGGGACTTGGGAAGAAAACGGGGTCAACCCTAGAATTTTGGATCTGGATCTGGGGACACGGTTCCCGAGGTACGTCAGAGCTCTCGCCGGAGCTCTTGAACTTGCTGGAGTTCGAAAGCAGAGGGCGGCCGGAGGGAGCTCGAGCTCGCCGGCGTTGGCGAGGCCGGGCGGCGCGTGGTCAGGCGGCGGCGGCGGCGGCCGGCGCAGGATGGAGGCAGGC
>NC_057806.1:20543180-20691931 GCF_018294505.1 Triticum aestivum
GGCGGAAAGGCGGGCCATGGGGGCCGGCCTCGGGCCCGAGCTGGCCGGCGGCGGTGGCAGGTGGCCGGGCCACGTGGAACTCTGCCAGTGGCTGCGGGTGTCGGCGGCGCGGTGTCCGGCACAGACGGACAATGTCCGGCGCGGCGGATCTGGGATTTTTTTAGGGTTTCGAGGAGGGGATCCGAGATTTGGAATGAGGGGTCTATATATAGGCATAGAGGGAGCTAGGAGAGTCCAAATGAGGTGCGGTTTTCGGCCACGCGATCGTGATCGAACGCTCTAGACGATGGAGAGCTTTTGGTGGGTTTTGGACCAAAATGGAGGGGTGTTGGGCTACAATACACACGAGGCCTTTCCGGTCCCTCGGTTAACCGTTGGAGCATCAAACGAAATCCAAATGGTACGAAACTTGACAGGCGGTCTACCGGTAGTAAACCAAGTCCGCTTGGCAAGTCTCAATACAATCCGGAAATGTTTAATCCCCACACACGAAAGAAAGATAGAAATGACCACCGGAGGAGAACGAAGCGCCGGAATGCAAAACGGACAACGGAGAAAATGCTCGAATGCATGAGATGAACACGTATGCAAATGCAATGCACATGATGACATGATATGAGATGCATGACAACGATAACAACACACGGAGACAAAAACCCGAACCCTAGAAAATAAAATAACTTAACGCCGGAAACGGCAAGAGTTGGAGTACATATTGGGTAAATCACATCCGGGGTGTTACAGCTTCATCCCATGATGCCGCCAAATCAAGATAAGACTAGTAACGGCAAGTAAATTGACAATATCGACGCCCACAACTGCTTTGTGTTCTACTCGTGCATAGAAACTACGCATATACCTAGCTCTGATACCACTGTTGGGGAACGTAGCAGAATTTAAAATTTTCTATGCATCACCAAGATCAATCTATGGAGTTATCTAGCAACGAGGGAAAGGGGAGTGCATCTACATACCCTTGTAGATCGCGCGCGGAAGCGTTCAAGAGAACGGGGTTGATGGAGTCGTACTCGTCATGATCCAAATCACCGATGACCGAGCGCCGAACGGACGGCACCTCCGCGTTCAACACACGTACTGTTGGGAAGACGTCTCCTCCTTCTTGATCCAGCAAGGGGGAAGGAGAGGTTGATGGAGATCCAGCAGCACGACGGCATAGTGGTGGAAGCAGCGGTGATCTCGGCAGGGCTTTGCCAAGCTCAGCGAGAGGGAGAGGTGTCACGGGAGGGAGTGGGAGGCGCCAGGGGCTTGGGTGCGGCTGCCCTCCCTCCCCCCACTATATATAGGGCCCCTAGGGGGGCGCCGGCCCAAGAGATTGAATCTCAAGGGGGGGCGGCGGCCAACAGGGTGGCTTGCCCGCCAAGCAAAGTGGGGCGCCCCCACCCCTAGGGTTTCCATCCCTAGGCGCAGGGGGAGGCCCAAGGGGGGCGCACCAGCCCACCAGGGGTTGGTTCCCTTCCCCACTTCAGCCCATGAGGCCCTCCGGGATAGATGGCCCCACCCGGTGGCCCCCGGGACCCTTCCGGTGGTCCCGGTACAATACTGGTGACCCCCGAAACTTTCCCGATGGCCGAAACTGGACTTCCTATATATAATTCTTCACCTCTGAACCATTCCGGAACTCCTCGTGATGTCCGGGATCTCATCCGGGACTCCGAACAACTTTCGGGTTACCACATACTAATATCTCTACAACCCTAGCATCACCGAACCTTAAGTGTGTAGACCCTACGGGTTCAGGAGACACGTAGACATGACCGAGACGACTCTCCGGTCAATAACCAACAACGGGATCTGGATACCCATGTTGGCTCCCACATGCTCCTCGATGATCTCATCGGATGAACCACGATGTCAAGGATTCAATCAATCCCGTATACAATTGCCTTGGTCAATCGGTACGTTACTCGCCCGAGACTCGATCGTCGGTATCCCAATACCTTGTTCAATCTCGTTACCGGCAAGTCACTTTACTCGTACCGTAATGCATGATCTTGTGATCAACCACTTGGTCAAATTGAGCTCATTATGATGATGCATTACCGAGTGGGCCCAGAGAGACCTCTCCGTCATACGGAGTGACAAATACCAGTCTCGATTTGTGCCAACCCAACAGACACTTTCGGAGATACCCGTAGTGCACCTTTATAGTCACCCAGTTACATTATGACGTTTGGCACACCCAAAGCACTCCTACGGTATCCGGGAGTTGCATAATCTCATGGTCTAAGGAAATGATACTTGACATTCGGAAAAGCTCTAGCAAACGAACTACACGATCTTTGAGCTATGCTTAGGATTGGGTCTTGTCCATCACATCATTCTCCTAATGATGTGATCCCGTTATCAATGAAATCTAATGTCCATAGTCAGGAAACCATGACTATCTTTTCATCAACGAGCTAGTCAACTAGAGGCTCACTAGGGATGTGTTGTGGTCTATGTATTCACACATGTATTGCGATTTCCGGATAACACAATTATAGCATGAACAATAGACAATTATCATGAACATGGAAATATAATAATAACCATTTTATCATTGCCTCTAGGGCATATTTACAACAGTCTCCCACTTGCACTAGAGCCAATAATCTAGTTACATTGTGATGAATCGAACACCCATAGAGTTCTGGTGTTGATCATGTTTTGCTCTAGGGAGAGGTTGAAAGTGCGTTATATCGACTAGAGGGGGGGTGAATAGGCGATTTTTATGAAAGTCTTCAAAACGTGAGAGTTATGAAGACAAACAGCGAAGATTATGCCTTTTACTATGCAGCGGAAGTTAGATTACTCTAGGCCAGCCATGGTCATGTATTCGATAGAGTGAAAGCACAATGACAAACAACTGCAGTGTAATAAGGATCAGGTAGGAAGAAGTTATGAAGCAAAACAGTTCATACATTCACTTTGTGAAGACAAAAGATAAAGCAAGCATGCAATGGCTTCACAATGTGTAACAGTAAGAAAAGGAAGTGAAGATGAAACCAGTGACTCGTTGAAGACAATGATATGTTGGACCAGTTCCAGTTGCTGTGACAACTGTACGTCTAGTGGAGCGGCTAGGTATTTAAACCTTAGGACACACAGTCCCGGACACCCAGTCCTGAACACACAGTCCAGGACACCAAGTCCTCACCGTATTCTCCTTGAGCTAAGGTCACTTAGTCCTCGCCCAATCACTCTGGCAAGTCTTCAAGGTAGACTCCCAAACCTTCACAAACTTCGTCCACTGGCAATCCACAATGTCTCTTGGATGCTCTGAACGCGACGCCTAACCGTCTGGAGGATTCACAGTCCTCAAGTGTAATAAGTCTTCAGATCACACAGACAAGAAGACTCAAGTGATGCCCAATTTGCTCTGGCTCTGGGTGGTTAGGGGTTTTCTCCTCACTAGGAATTTTCTCTCAAAGGCTTCGAGGTGGGTTGCTGTCAAACGACAAAAGCCGTGCACTGAAATCTGAGCAGCCAACCGTTTATGGTTGTGGGGGTGGGCTATTTATAGCCACTTGGCAACCCGACCTGATTTATCCGAAATGACCTTGGGTCACTAAGGAACTGACACGTGTCTCAACGGTCATATTTCAAACTCTCATGGCAACTTTGCTTGGGCTACAAGCAAAGCTGACTTGTCCGGCTCTGGATAAGATTCGCTCTCATTGTCTTCGCTCGAAGACATAGGTTTTTGATTTAGGCATCACTTCAGTCATTCTGACTGGTTCTCCTGGACCCCACTTAATAGTACGGTGGTTCCTATGACTCAACACAAAAGAACTACGAAAGATCTAAGTCTTCGAGCTCCATAGGCTTCATAACGTGTCTTCTTTTGTCATAGTCTTCAATGTGAATATCTTCATATACCACCTTTGTCTTCAATGTCTTCATACATTTTTAGGGGTCATCTCTGGTAGTAAAACTGAATCAATGAGGGACTTCTACCTGTGTTTTCCTGCAATTCTCACAAACACATTAGTCCCTCAACTAGGTTTGTCGTCAATACTCCAAAACCAACTAGGGGTGGCACTAGATGCACTTACAATCTCCCCCTTTTTGGTGATTGATGACAAACTAGTTGAAGTTTTCAACGGGGAATATAAAGTGTGAAGTTTGTAAAGGATAGGGAATTGTCTTCATAAGTTGCAAAGGCTCCCCCTGAAGATGTGCATATAAGTTAATTTGCTTTCAGAATGCAAATGCACATGGCAGGTTGTACTTGTGGAGATCCACTTCAGCTTATGATGACAATCCACTATGCATGTGCAAGTATATGAAGATAATGGCATGCATAATGGAAAATGGACGCCTGCAGAATGAGATAAGTGCGGAATTTATTGTCGCACATGCGGAATTTATCTTCGCAAACAGAGTGGCAAACGAGTAGCAGACGACCATTGAGTCTTAGTGTTACAACTCAAAAAACCAAATGAAGCAAAAACGAGAGTTGTAAGCACGAAGCAAAATGTAGCAAAAAAAATATAGCACCCACCCATATGGACCCGCTTGAAGACTATCAACCCATATGCTTCTCCCCCTTTTGTCAGCAAGGACTAAAAAGGATCGAAGACATAGAGTGTCTACTCGTTTCCAGGAGCAGCAGGGTCGTTGGAGGTGTTTGGCGGTGCAGACGAGCTTGGAGGTGCTGAAGCAGGTGGTGGTGATGTAGCATCGTCGTCTTCATCAATGATCCTTGCAGTAATTGTGGCAGCAGATGAAGAAAACTCAGAGTCTTCAAGTGATGGTGTGTTGCGCATCACAGCCCTTCTGGGAGGTGTGGTGTCAAACTTGAAACGCTATGTGAAGCCATCCTCTTCAAGTTCAGCTTCAGTACATATCATTGAGAGCCCTTTCCATGTACGACGGCAGGTTTCGTGTGTAACGAAGGCATTCTTGGTGGCAAGGTTTCGAAGACGATTGACATCCACCAAGAGGCTCTTCATCTAACGTTTTAGCCAGTCGTGATGCCTATCTTGCTTTTGGTGAAGGGCCACAAGAAGCTCTCGGTCAGTGAGGACACGAGCACGCTTCTTGGGTCTTGGAGCATTTGTGCTGTCTGTGGCTTCAGTAGATGTTGGTGCGCGTGTAGTGCCAGCCAACGGATATACCCTGGATATGGCTTCAACACCTTCATCATTCTGCGTGAAGCTCTGGTGTTCTGCATTTTGAAGACTTATCGGTTGCTTGGCAGGCTCAGGGTATATTGCTTCAGCAGAGGTATCCACATCTGGCAAGAAGATCTGATGGTTTCGGGCAGAGGGCTGATACGAGATCGCAGAGTGCAGTTTGATTAGCCTCATCACCCAAGGAGCATAGAACTTCAAACCAAATAGTTCCGAGCCTGACGCTGCAAGTTGGCGTATGAAGAGATCCTGTGCGTTGAAGCATTTGCCATGCAGGATATAGAATATGAGAGTCTTCATTGCACCCTCGATCTTGGCATGTGGTGAGTGTCCCTTAATGGGCCAGAGAGTCCACCGGATGATGTGATATATGGTCCTGGGCAGGTACTCTAGGTCTTCAACGAAGAACTCAGTTGGATAGGGTGCATCCTGAGGCAATGGCTTCATCATTGAGAGCATCTTACTCATATTTGGTTCAGGCCTCTGGAATATGCTCTCGATAGCTTCAGAATGTAGTTGACAACCTTCCTCGAAGAATTCGCCAGGAGTGGGCAGGCTGGTGAGCTCAATGATATCAAATGCATTGGCTTCATGATGGACATTGCCGGTCATCCACTCCAGGATCCAAGTCTTCGGATCTCTGTTGTATCCTTTGATATGAAGGGTGGCATAGAATTGAAGCAGAAGCTCTTCATTCCAGTGCTCTTCATCCGTCACAAACGGCAGCAGACCCACTTGCCTGAAGCAATCCAGTGCTTCCTCTAAGCAGGGCAGACCAGCAATGGCTTCAACCTCAAGGCGCTTGTGCGGAAAGATGCGGCCTTGGTTGCATAAGATGCATGAATAATAGCTGCGCTGAGAATAGCTCTAGAACCTGTCTGATACAATCCTTTCCCTTGAATAGGGGTTCTTAGAGCTATTGAAAAATGTATTGTCTGCCTTGAAGCTGTTAATATCAAAGGAGCCAGGTGCTGATGCAGGACCTGGAAACCTTGGAAGCCTTGGGACTGGCTTCTGGATATGAGGCCTGTGCTCAATATGATAATCAAACTGTGGACCTGCAGCAGACTCAGGGACTGAAGTGTCTGGCTCAGTAGCTTCGCTGTCCACTGAAGCATTTGGTGGGGCGGGCTCCACATTGGCTTCAGTGTTTGTGGTGGCAGCCGCAACATTTTCTTCCTCCGCTTGTGTAGTTGGAGGGACAACCTCAGGCACGTTCTCATGGAGAACTGCATCTTGATGGAGCGGGGAAGTGGGTTCTGGTGGTGCTTCTTCATTGTCTTCGGCTGATGCAGCCGGAATTTCTGCAGTATGGACTTGAGGCCGTGGACCTTTGCGAAGCCTACGGAACACAGACGACGCTTGTGGGGTCGGAGTGGGCTGGACCTCAAAGTCTTCTTCCTCCTGAGGGCGATCCGCCCATGACTCATCTTGTGCCATTGGCGTCAGAGGACGACCAATACTGATGAGTTCGCTTGTTTCAAGCTGAGGAAGGGCTGCATCATCTTGTACATTGTCTTGATGACCAATGTCTTTAGCAGCTATGGGGTCGGCTGCTGGAATATCTTCAGCTTCAGGAGCCTCTGTGGGAGCAGGCTCATGAACTGTCAGTCTTCTTTCTGCATTGGGGTGAAGGACAGAGAGGGGTTCAACTATCAAGGGCTCTGTGGGAGCAGCCCGAGATTTCTTGATCTTGCGTTTCTTTTTGCTGGGGGCAGTAGGAGAGGCTTCAGAGCTTTTTCTTTTCCTGGCTTCAGCCTCTGCATTCCATGTCTTCTTTAGCTCTGAAGCGGTTGACCGGCTCTTTGGCTTCGAGCCAGTCGTGGCGGTTGGGAAGACAATCGGAATAGCTTCTTGTCTTGGTGCCTCTGGTTCATTCACAGCAGGCTGCTTCTTCTTCTTCGCGGCCATCTTGGGGTCGATGCCAGGACGCCCAAGTGCCTTGCGCTTCTCGGCCTCATTGTAGGCCTGCACACATCGTTCTGCCAGAGACTTCATCCGCTCACGCGAGCCCTGAGCTTCAGCACGCTTCTTCAGGAAATTTTCCTTGAGCTCATGCAACATGGTTTTGAAGCTCTTCACTTCCTGCACGCTGAGCCTGGCCATGTGCTTCTTGAACTGAGCCTTCTCATGATCAATTTTCTACTTCAGCTCAACAATGCGCTGAGCAATGGCCAATTCTGAAGCAATTGCACCTTGGAAGGCGACGCTAAGACCGACAGGCAGCTGCAGGTCTTCGAAGCTGATGTCTGGCGAGGCAAACCATTCATCAATGAAGTTGTGGATGATGGCGACATCAAAGAGAGGTAAATTGTTGAAGATTTCAGCTTCTTCTTTGCTTTTGATAAGCTGCTCTAGAGCGTCATCTCCCAGATCTTCATCGCTTGATAGATCAATGGCTTCACTGCGCAGAATGGCAGCAACAGTGAGCTCTTTGCCTGTTTGTTGCTGGGGCTCCTTTTCCTTCTGGGGCTTGGAGACGCGGGATACGTCTTCAGACTGCACACTGACTTCAGGAGGTGCAGTTTTCAATGGCTTCGCCCTTGAGATTTTTGAGGCAGGGGCCGGCTTTGAAGCTTTTGGTTTCTTCGTCTGCTTTGGCTTCGACACAGCAGGAGCTTCATCAGACTCAGAGTCAGCTGGAGGGTCATTTACGGCAGTCCCTTGGACTAAGATGTGAGTGATCAGGCCCTCAAGATTGGCAAACGGACCGATGACATTGGGTTCCGCGTCGCGTGTGCCATCTGCCCTTGGTGCGGAGGGACCAGGGTTGAAGTCTAACCCAAATTTCTTCTTGTTTAGTTTCGCTGACTGTTGGGCAAACTGAAAGTTGCGCTTGAAGAGATTGTCGTCACGACACCAGAGGAGTGATGATGGATGCGCATCATCAGGCTGTGGTCCTCGGACCATGCATGGGTAGAAGCCTTGAGCAATGGCTTCATCTCTGGTTCTGGGTAAGAGATTCTTGAAACGGATGTCCCCCCATGGTCTCCTGATGGCACTTTTCTCAGCATACTGCTTAGTGACGAAGAGGTATTTGAACCACTGTTCTGCCCAATAGCGTCGAATCCATTGGATTCGGGTCTTGCGCTGCCCATAGCTCTCTTCTGGATCTGTTTTGTACATTTCTGCCAAGTCTTCAGGCAGATCCTTGGAAGTTCCCTCACGTCTTTGTCTGCCCCCCTTCCTTGCTGCTGCTTCTGAAGCAATAAACTTTAACTTAAAAGGCTTCAAAACTTTCAAAGGCTTCAAAGGCTTTCTTTTTCTGGACCAACAGGAACTGGCTTCAGGAGAGTTTATGTGATGCTGTAGGAATTCTGCAAATGAATGCAGACTATGAGAACCGAAGGATTCTCCCACGGACATGTACCTGTGACAGCATTAAGGTGCGAGGGAAGGGGAAGAGGTCGTATGCATTCTCAGAAGGTTTTGAAGATTAATCAGTTTAGAAGACATTGACCTCATCGTGCGAAGACATTCACTCATAGATAAGAAGTTGGTTCCAGATTTGTACGAACCCACAGATCAGTACAAGTGAGGAATCTAACTACTTTATGACGCACAAGTGAATATACTAGGCATGTTATGAGATGTACCGAGAGATCTAACTAGTGTGAAGAGAAACTTCTTATGGTAGAAAGTGACAGAACCATGAGATCAAAAGAGGCTGTAAAAAGAAGTTTTATTTACCACACTGGAACTGCTAGACGGAAGGGAGTTGATGCCGAGCAGTTCAGTCCTCCGTGCCCTAACTTGGCGACGGAAAACACCTACGGCGACGGCGGAGAGGACGATGTCCGCGGACGGCGTGAGGACGGTGTTGGAGAGGTTGCGGCAGCGAAGCGCTTCGTCTCCGGCGTCGTCGAGTGCTAGCGGTGGCGCTAGGGTTCTTGCGAGGGTGGAAGAAGGAGATAATGGCTGCGGTAAGTGTGAATTTATAGGCTCAGGGGCGGCACTGTGCTATTACACAGGTGCCCCTGGCGGTTCGCATTTGAGGAACGCGTGGCCAGTTAGCGGAAGTTTGGGGTTTGTTCCACGTCCCACGCACGCCTAAATTGTCGGGCGGTCGTTCCTGCTTCTACGGATTTTATGTGGAGGAATGAGCATTAAAAACGGACTTTATGGTTGTCACTATATCTTCAGCTGACAAGGACACAGTGAAGACATTTGACAGTTTCAATAGAATGCATATGACTTGGAGAGATAGAATTTGAGATAGAAAGCATAGAGAGATTAGGGTCCGATCACATTCACTTAGTTCAAAAGATTCAACCAAGAAGACATAGCTATAAGTGAATGCTGTAGAGGACAGAACACTAGTATATATATATATATATATATATATATATATATATATATATATATATATATATATATATATACAAGCAACGTAGTGAAGATAATCATGAAGACGTGTTCGAAGCCAAACCAAATGTGAAGACAACCAAATGTGAAGATATTGCAAGGTGACGCCATGAGTGAAACACTTCATAATAGAACGTTTGGTGGTGGCGTCACCCACCGTATAGGAAGTATTAGACCCAGACACGACGCACAATTATCGTGGCGCTTCGAAGTCAAATTCCACATTAATGTATTCACACTTAGAATGTATGTCTTCATTGAATGAAGATATACTTTACTTTGTGTGTTGCACATCTAAGTCATCAATATGCATAAGTGTTAGGATGTGTGCCTGATTACAGGACATTTGAGGATTCCAAGATATTTAGCTCACACCGTAACTTGCAAAATCTCTTCTCATCCAAGGGCTTGGTGAAGATATCCGCCAATTGCTCTTTAGTGTTGACGTGTATGATATCAATGTCTTCCTTCACAACATGATCTCTGAGAAAGTGATGACGAATTTCAATGTGCTTTGTCTTCGAGTGCTGAACTGGGTTGTTGGCAATCTTGATGGCGCTTTCGTTGTCGCAGTAAAGTGGCCCTTGCTTCAGATGAATGCCATAGTCCTTGAGTGTTTGCTTCATCCACAGAAGCTGAGTGCAGCAAGATCCAGTAGCAATGTATTCAGATTCAGCAGTGGAGAGAGATACACAGTTCTGCTTCTTTGAAGACCAACATACAAGTGATCGTCCCAGAAAATGACATGTGCCTGATGTGGACTTGCGATCAACTTTGTCACCAGCATAATCAGCATCCGAAAATCCAACCAAATCAAACTCTGAGCCCTTTGGATACCATAATCCTAGAGTTGGGGTGTGAGCCAAATATCAAAGAATTCGCTTCATAGCTAAGTGATGCGACTCCTTTGGTGCCGCTTGAAATTGAGCACACATGCAAACACTAAGCATAATATCTGGCCTAGATACACATAAATAAAGCAAAGAACCAATCATGGAGCGGTATACTTTTTGATCAAACTTTTTACCATTGTCGTCAGGACCTAGATGATGTTTGGCTGGCATTGGTGTTGTGAAGCCTTTGCAGTCTTGCATACCGAACTTCTTCAGGCAATCTTTGAGATACTTCTCTTGAGATATGAAGATGCCATTGCGTTGTTGTCGTATTTGAAGACCAAGGAAGAACTTTAGTTCCCCCATCATGGACATCTGATATTGCTCTTGCATCATATATCCAAACTCTTCACTGTACTTCTGATTGGTGCAGCCGAAGATAATGTCATCCACATATATTTGGCACACAAACAGTTCACCATCATATGTCTTCGTGAAAAGAGTGGGATCCAGGGAACCAGGTATGAAGCCTTTGCTCTTCAGGAAGTATTTGAGTGTGTCATACCAGGCCCTAGGGGCTTGTTTGAGGCCATACAATGCCTTGTTGAGCTTGTATACCATGTCAGGATGTTTTGGATTTTCAAAGCCAGGTGGTTGTGCAACATACACTTCTTCTTCAATCTTGCCATTGAGAAAGGCACTTTTCACATCCATTTGATATAGAAGTATGTTATGATGATTTGCATAGGCCAGCAGTATGCGTATAGCTTCAAGCCTTGCCACAGGAGCAAATGTTTCATCGAAGTCAATGCCCTCCACTTGAGTATATCCTTGAGCAACGAGTCGAGCTTTGTTTCTGACAACTTGACCATGCTCATCTTGCTTGTTGCGGTATATCCATTTGGTGCCTATTATGTTGTGATTCCGTGGATCAGGACGCTTAACCAGTTCCCATACATTATTCAGCTCAAACTGTTGAAGCTCTTCTTGCATAGCTTGAATCCATTCAGGTTCCATGAAGGCTTCTTCAACTTTCTTGGGTTCTGATATTGAGACGAATGCGAAGTGCCCACAGAAGTTTGCTAGCTGAGTTGCCCTTGAACGAGTGAGTGGACCAGGTGCATTGATGCTCTCAATTATTCTGTCAATCTGCACTTCATTTGCAACACGAGGATGTACAGGGTGAAGACTTTGCTTTTGCTGATCTGTGTTGTTGTTGAGAGGAATGTCTTCAGGCTGAGCATTGTCTTCATGTTGATCAGGTGCTGAGATGATAAGTTCTTCTTTAGGATGAGCTTCAGAAGGTATAATCTCTCCAGTTCCCATAAGCTTGATTGATTCACTAGCTGGAACTTCATCTAGCACATTTGGCAGTTGCTCTCTTTGTGAACCATTTGTCTCATCGAACCGCACATCCACTTTTTCAACCACTTTGTAATGAAAGAGATTGAAGACTCTGTAGGAGTGCGAGTCCTTTCCATATCCAAGCATAAAGCCCTCATGTGCTTTAGGTGCAAATTTTGAAGTGTGATGTGGGTCCTTGATCCAGCACCTTGAGCCAAACACTCTGAAGTAACTGACATTTGGCTTCTTGCCAGTTAGGAGTTCATAAGATGTCTTGTTCAGAAGCTTGTGAAGATAAACACGATTGATTGTATGGCATGCAGTGTCAATGGCTTCAGTCTAGAATTTTCTTGGAGTCTTGTATTCATCTAGCATCGTTCTGGCCATCTCAATGAGTGTTCTGTTCTTGCGTTCGACGACGCCATTCTGCTCTGGCGTGTACGGAGCTGAGAATTCATGTGTGATGCCCAAGGTATCAAGATATGTATCGAGGCCAGTGTTCTTGAATTCAGTGCCATTGTCACTTCTGATGTGCTTTATCTTGGCACCAAAATTGTTCATAGCTCGATTGGCGAAGCGTCTGAAGACATCCTGCACTTCAGTCTTGTAAAGGATTATGTGCACCCAAGTATATCTAGAGTAATCATCAACAATCACGAAGCCATAAAGGCAAGAAGTAGTAGTGAAAGTTGAGTAGTGAGTGGGACCGAAAAGATCCATGTGGAGCAGTTCGAAGGGTTGAGTAGTAGTCATGATTGTCTTCGAAGGATGCTTGGCCCTTGTCATCTTCCCTGCTTCACAGGCACCGCATAAGTGATCTTTCTTGAACTTGACGCCCTCGATGCCTATGACATGCTTCTTCTTCGCAAGGGTGTGGAGGTTCCTCATGCCAGCATGCCCAAGCCTCCGATGCCAAAGCCAGCATTCTGAAGCTTTTGCAAGAAGACATACTGCAAGTTGTGGTCCTGCTGAGAAATCTACCACGTACAAATCACCTTTCCGATACCCTTCAAACACTAGAGACTTGTCAGATTCCATTAGTACCAGGCAATGAAATTTTCCAAACATTATGATGATATTCAAATCGCAAAGCATTGAGACAGACATTAAGTTGAAGCCAAGGGATTCAACAAGCATGACTTTATCCATGTGTTGATCCTTTGAGATTGCAACTCTACCTAGACCCAATACCTTACTTTTACCAGTGTCAGCAAATGTGATGTGGCTCATGTCGGATGGACGTAATGTTGAGTCCATAAGAAGGCTTCTTTTGCCAGTCATGTGATTTGTACACCCGCTGTCAATAATCCATTCTGAAGACTTTGAAGTCGCTGGTGTCGTACCCTACAGTGCAGTTAGGGGGATAGGCTTCATGAAGAGAATTGTGAAGCATAAACATTTGACGAACCAGTGGGTTATGAAAACTTAGATCCAGATTAGGACTAATAGGGAGAGTAGCATGCGATTCAAGAACGATGTACATAATGATGCCATTCGGGCATTTTATCTTGCGCCCTACAAGATTTTTAAGGTCCCCAGCAATAGCATCAGAAGATTTTGTTTTTCTGCTGGAGACCTTTCCCTGCAAAAGAGAGTTAAGCTTTCTTAACCACCCACATCTTCAAGGGTGGCTTAGAAGCAATAAGTCTAAGTGCAGCATCTGAGAATTTTGGCTTTGAAGCCTTAGCAAACAGTCTAGCAGGTGGACAATAGTACTCATAGGAATAGGCAGAATAATTTTTGGTCATATGAACATGAAGATTCGAAGAACCGCTCTCATATTCATATGCCTGAGTATGGTTTCCCTGTAAAACATTTGCATTAGTGTGACTCAGGTGAGTCCTCTGTTTGTATGAAACCTTTGGACCATATGAAGCCTTTGGTCTGAGGTTTGTCTTCTTCAAGTGAGGTGTCATGAAGACATTCACAGGAAGATTTTCCAGACATTTTTTCGGAACCCCAGATCTTCTTCATAGGCGGTCCATTCCTGCAGTGAGTACCAATGTACCTGGCAAACACTTCACCATTCTGATTCTTAAACAGTTTATAGTTTGCATTAAAGGATTCATCAATGATAATGGGGTTAGCACAAGTGAAGCCAGATAAATTGGATGGATCTGCTGAAAGTTCCTTTGCAGCAACCCATGTGGTTTTGGGGTACTGCTCAGGTTTCCAGTAAGAGCCATCTGCATTTATTTTCCTCACAAACCCAACACCCTCTTTCCTAGGGTTTCGGTTCAGAATCTGCTTCTTGAGGACATCACATAATGTCTGATGTCCTTTAAGACTTTTGTACATCCCTGTTTCAAGCAATGTCTTCAACCTAGCATTCTCATCAGCAATAGCAGTGGTATCCTCAGTAGAGGGGTTAGTTACCACATCAACAGTTGAAGATATTGGAACAGCAGTAGCAGTGGAACATTCAGCAACAGAAGTAGCATTATCACGCTCAATGCATTTAAGACATGGTGGTTCAAATCCTTCCTGAGCGGGACTGATCTGTTCGGCGCGAAGTGACTCGTTTTCCTTTTGAAGATCTTCATGAGCCGCTCTCAATTTCTCAAGTTCTTGCTTCCTTTGAAGATAATCATAGGAAAGCTTTTCATGAGTTGTTGAGAGAGTATCAAGATGATCTTCAAGTTCCTGATACTTAACGTGAAGGTTTTTTATGTCTTCAATTAAGGATTCAGATCGAGTCATTTCAGCACCCAACAGATCATCGCTTCTGTCTAACAGTTTTTGAGTATGTTCCACAGCTTTCTGTTGTTCAGTTGCATTTTTAGCAAGTGTTTTGTAGCTGGGTTTTGAATCACAGTCAGAGTCATCGTCACTAGATGTTTGATAGCGAGTAGTGCGTGTGTTTACCTTGGCACCGCGTGCCATGAAGCAGTAGGTAGGAGTGGAGTCGTTCTTGTCATTTGCGTCGGTGTCGGTGATGCAGTCATTGTCTTCAGTGTTGAAGATGGACTTGGTGACGTATGCTGTAGCAAGACTCGCAATGCCAGAATCAGACTCCTCCTCAAACTCCACCTTTGCCTCCTCAGATGCGGACTCCTCCTCTGAATCCATCTCCTTGCCAACAAACGCACGTGCCTTGCTAGATGAGCTCTTCTTGTGTGATGAAGACTTTGAGGAAGACTTGGAAGAAGACTTTGAGTATTTCTTCTTCTTCTTGTCGTCAGAATCATATTCCTTGCTCTTCTTCTTCCTTCTGTTCTCATTGTCCCACTGTGGACACTCAGAAATGAAGTGTCCAGTTTTCTTGCACTTGTGACATGTTTTCTTCTTGTAGTCATGAGCAGAAGCTTCATCATTCCTTGAGCTTGATCGTGAAGATTTTCTGAAGCCTTTCTTCTTGGTGAATTTTTGGAACTTCTTCACTAGCATTGCAAGTTCCCTTCCAATGTCTTCAGGATCATCAGAACTGCTGTCAGATTCTTCTTCAGAAGAGGAAACAGCTTTTGCCTTCAAGGCGCGAGTTCGCCCATAGTTTGGACCGTAGATATCTCTTTTCTCAGAAAGCTGAAACTCATGTGTGTTGAGCCTCTCAAGTATGTCAGATGGATCGAGTGTCTTGAAATCAGTATGTTCTTGAATCATCAGGGCTAGGATGTCAAACGAACTATCAAGTGATCTCAGCAGCGTCTTGACGATTTCGTGTTTGGTGATCTCAGTGGTGCCGAGGGCTTGAAGCTCATTTGTGATGTCAGTGAGCCGATCAAATGTGTGCTGGACATTCTCATTGTCATTTCGCTTGAAGCGGTTGAAGAGGTTGCGAAGAACACTGATTCTTTGATCTCTCTGGGTTGAGACGCCTTCATTGACCTTGGAGAGCCAGTCCCAGACCAGCTTGGATGTCTTCAAGGCACTCACTCGGCCATACTGTCCTTTTGTCAGATGGCCACAGATGATATTTTTGGCGGTAGAGTCCAGTTGAGTGAACTTCTTGACATCAGCAGTAGTGACACCTTCTCCAGCCTTGGGAACGTCGTTCTCGACGACATACCATAGGTCGACGTCAATGGCTTCAAGATGCATGCGCATCTTATTCTTCCAGTAGGGATATTCAGTTCCATCGAAGACGGGGCACGCAGCGGAGACTTTGATTATCCCTGTAGTCGACATAGCTAAAACTCCAGGTGGTTAAACCGAATCACACAGAATAAGGGAGCACCTTGCTCTGACACCAATTGAAAGTGCGTTATATCGACTAGAGGGGGGTGAATAGGCGATTTTTGTGAAAGTCTTCAAAACGTGAGAGTTATGAAGACAAACAGCAAAGATTATGCCTTTTACTATGCAGCGGAAGTTAGATTACACTAAGCCAGCCATGGTCATGTATTCGATAGAGTGAAAGCACAATGACAAACAACTGCAGTGTAATAAGGATCAGGTAGGAAGAAGTTATGAAGCCAAACAGTTCATACATTCACTTTGTGAAGACAAAAGATAAAGCAAGCATGAAATGGCTTCACAATGTGTAACAGTAAGAAAAGGAAGTGAAGATGAAACCAGTGACTCGTTGAAGACAATGATATGTTGGACCAGTTCCAGTTGTTGTGACAACTGTACGTCTGGTTGGAATGGCTAGGTATTTAAACCTTAGGACACACAGTCCCGGACACCCAGTCCTGAACACACAGTCCAGGACACCAAGTCCTCACCGTATTCTCCTTGAGCTAAGGTCACTTAGTCCTCGCCCAATCACTCTGGCAAGTCTTCAAGGTAGACTCCCAAACCTTCACAAACTTCGTCCACTGGCAATCCACAATGTCTCTTGGATGCTCTGAACGCGACGCCTAACCGTCTGGAGGATTCACAGTCCTCAAGTGTAATAAGTCTTCAGATCACACAGACAAGAAGACTCAAGTGATGCCCAATTTTCTCTGGCTCTGGGTGGTTAGGGGTTTTCTCCTCACTAGGAATTTTCTCTCAAAGGCTTCGAGGTGGGTTGCTCTCAAACGATAAAAGTCGTGCACTGAAATCTAAGCAGCCAACCGTTTATGGTTGTGGGGGTGGGCTATTTATAGCCACTTGGCAACCCGACCTGATTTGTCCGAAATGACCCTGGGTCACTAAGGAACTGACACGTGTCTCAACGGTCAGATTTCAAACTCTCATGGCAACTTTGCTTGGGCTACAAGCAAAGCTGACTTGTCCGGCTCTGGATAAGATTCGCTCTCATTGTCTTCGCTCGAAGACATAGGTTTTTGATTTAGGCATCACTTCAGTCATTCTGACTGGTTCTCCTGGACCCCACTTAACAGTACGGTGGTTCCTATGACTCAACACAAAAGAACTACGAAAGATCTAAGTCTTCGAGCTCCATAGGCTTCATAACGTGTCTTCTTTTGTCATAGTCTTCAATGTGAATATCTTCATATACCACCTTTGTCTTCAATGTCTTCATACATTTTTAGGGGTCATCTCTGGTAGTAAAACCGAATCAATGAGGGACTTCTACCTGTGTTTTCCTGCAATTCTCACAAACACATTAGTCCCTCAACTAGGTTTGTCGTCAATACTCCAAAACCAACTAGGGGTGGCACTAGATGCACTTACAGAGGTTTAGTCAACGGATCTGCTACATTCAGGTCCGTATGTACTTTACAAATATCTATGTCTCCATTTTGAACACTTTCACGAGTGGAGTTGAAGCGACGCTTGATATGCCTGGTCTTCCTATGAAACCTGGGCTCCTTGGCAAGGGCAATAGCTCCAATGTTGTCACAGAAGAGAGTCATCGGGCCCAATGCATTGGGAATGACTCCTAGGTCAGTAATGAACTCCTTCACCCAGATTGCTTCTTGTGCTGCCTCCGAGGCTGCCATGTACTCCGCTTCACATGTAGATCCCGCCACAATGCTTTGCTTGCAACTGCACTAGCTGACTGCCCCACCATTCAAAATATACACGTATCCGGTTTGTGACTTGGAGTCTTCCAGATCTGTGTCAAAGCTAGCATCGATGTAACCCTGTACGACGAGCTCTTCGTCACCTCCATAAACGAGAAACATATCCTTAGTCCTTTTCAGGTACTTCAGGATGTTCTTGACCGTTGTCTAGTGTTCCATGCCGGGATTACTTTGGTACCTTCCCACCAAACTTACGGCAAGGTTTACATCAGGTCTGGTACACAGCATAGCATACATGATAGACCCTATGGCCGAGGCATAGGGGACGACACTCATCTTTTCTCTATCTTCTGCCATGGTCGGGAATTGAGCCGTGCTCAATCTCGTACCTTGCAACACAGGCAAGAACCCCTTCTATGACTGATCCATATTGAACTTCTTCAATATCTTGTCAAGGTACGTACTCTAGGAAAGACCAATGAGGCGTCTCGATCTATCTCTATAGATCTTGATGCATAATATATAAGCAGCTTCTCCAATATCCTTCATTGAAAACACTTGTTCAAGTAGGCCTTTATGCTTTCCAAGAATTCTATATCATTTCCCATCAACAGTATGTCATCCACATACAATAAGAGAAATGCTACAGAGCTCTCACTCACTTTCTTGTAAATGCAAGCTTCTCCATAAGTCTGCGTAAACCCAAACGCTTTGATCATCTCATCAAAACGAATGTTCCAACTCCGAGATGCTTGCACCAGCCCATAGATCGAGCGTTGGAGCTTGGACACCTCGTCAGCATTCTTAGGATCGACAAAACCTTCCGGCTGCATCATATACAATTCTTCCTTAAGGAAACCATTAAGGAATGTCGTTTTGACGTCCATTTGCTATATCTCATAATCATAGAATGCGGCAACTGCTAACATGATTCGGACAGACTTCAGCTTCGCTACGGGTGAGAAAGTCTCATCATAGTCAACCCCTTGAACTTGTCGATAACCCTTAGCGACAAGCCGAGCTTTATAGATGGTTACATTACCATCCGCGTCTGTCTCCTTCTTAAATATCCATTTATTTTCTATGGCTCGCCGATCATCGGGCAAGTTAGTCAAAGTCCATACTTCGTTTTCATACATGGATCCTATCTCGGACTTCATGGCTTCCAGCCATTTGTCGGAATCTGGGCCCGCCATCGCTTCTTCATAGTTCGAAGGTTCACCATTGTCTAACAACATGATTTCCAGGACAGGGTTGCCGTACCACTCTGGTGCGGAACGTGTCCTTGTGGACCTACAAAGTTCAGTAGCAACTTGATCTGAAGTTTCATGATCATCATCATTAACTTCCTCTCTAGTCGGTGCAGGCACCTCAGGAACATTTTCTTGAGCTGCCCCACTCTCCGGTTCAAGAGGCAATTCTTCATCAAGTTCTACTTTCCTCCCACTTACTTCTTTCGAGAGAAACTCTTTCTCTAGAAAGGATCCATTCTTGGCAACAAAGATCTTGCCTTCAGATCTGAGGTAGAAGGTATACCCAATAGTTTCTTTAGGGTATCCTATGAAGACGCATTTTTCCGACTTGGGTTCGAGCTTTTCAGGTTGAAGTTTCTTGACATAAGCATCGCATCCCCAAACTTTTAGAAACGACAGCTTAGGTTTCTTCCCAAACCATAATTCATACGGTGTCATCTCAATGGATTTCGACAAAGCCCTATTTAAGGTGAATGCGGCAGTCTCTAAAGCATAGCCCCAAAACGACAGCGGTAGATCGGTAAGAGACATCATAGATCGCACCATATCCAATAGAGTGCGATTACGACGTTCGGACACACCATTACACTAAGGTGTTCCAGGCGGCATGAGTTGTGAAACTATTCCATATTTCCTTAAGTGCGTGCCAAATTCGTGACTCAAGTATTCTCCCCCACGATCTGATCGCAAGAACTTGATTTTCCTGTCATGTTGATTCTCAACCTCACTCTGAAATTCCTTGAACTTTTCAAAGGTCTCAGACTTGTGTTTCATTAAGTAGACATACCCATATCTACATTAGTGAGGGTGAGAACATAACGATAGCCACCGCGAGCCTCAACACTCATTGGACTGCACACATCAATATGTATGATTTCCAATAAGTTGGTTGCTCGCTCCATTGTTCCTGAGAACGGAGTCTTGGTCATTTTACCCATGAGACATGGTTTGCACGTGTCAAATAATTCGTAATCAAGAGACTCCAAAAGTCCATCTGCATGGAGCTTCTTCATGCGTTTGACAGCTATGTGACCAAGGCGGCAGTGCCACAAGTATGTGGGACTATCATTATCAACCTTACATCTTTTGGTATTCACACTATGAATATGTGTAACATTACGCTCGAGATTCATTAAGAATAAACCATTCACCAGCGGGGCATGACCATAAAACATATCTCTCATATAAATAGAACAAACATTATTCTCGAATTTAAATGAGTAGCCATCTCGAATTAAACGAGATCCTGATACAATGTTCATGCTCAAAACTGGCACTAAATAACAATTATTGAGGTTTAAAACTAATCCCGTAGGTAAATGTAGAGGTAGCGTGGCGACGGCGATCACATCGACCTTGGAACCATTCCCGACGCGCATCGTCACCTCGTCCTTCGCCAGTCTCCGCTTATTCTGCAGCTCCTGCTTTGAGTTACAAATGTGAGCAACCGCACCGGTATCAAATACCCAGGAGCTACTAAGAGTACTGGTAAGGTACACATCAATTACATGTATATCACATATACCTTTAGTGTTGCCGGCCTTCTTGTCCGCTAAGTATTTGGGGCAGTTCCGCTTCCAGTGACTACTTCCCTTGCAATAAAAACACTCAGTCTCGGGCTTGGGGTCCATTCTTTGGCTTCTTCCCGGCAGCTTGCTTACCGGGCGCGGCAACCCCTTTGACGTCCTTCTTGAAGTTCTTCTTACCCTTGCCTTTCTTAAACTTAGTGGTTTTATTCACCATCAACACTTGATGTTCCTTTTTGATCTCCACCTCTGCTGATTTCAGCATTGAATATATTTCAGGAATGGTCTTTTCCATCCCGTGCATATTGAAGTTCATCACAAAGCTCTTGTAGCTCGGTGGAAGCGACTGAAGGATTCTGTTAATGACCGCGTCATCCGGAAGATTAACTCCCAGCTGAGTGAAGTGGTTATGCAACCCAGACATTTTGAGTATGTGCTCACTGACAGAACTATTTTCCTCCATCTTACAACTGAAGAACTTGTCGGAGACTTCATATCTCTCGACCCGGGCATGAGCTTGGAAAACCATTTTCAGCTCTTCGAACATCTCATATGCTCCGTGTTGCTCAAAACGCTTTTGGAGCCCCGGTTCTAAGTTGTAAAGCACGCCACACTGAACGAGGGAGTAATCATCAGCACGTGACTGCCAAGCGTTCATAACGTCTTGGTTCTCTGGGATGGGTGCGTCACCTAGCGGTGCTTCTAGACATAATCTTTCTTGGCAGCTATGAGGATGATCCTCAGGTTCCAGACCCAGTCCGTATAGTTGCTGCCATCATCTTTCAGCTTGGTTTTCTCTAGGAACGCGTTGAAGTTGAGGGCAACATTAGCGTGGGCCATTTGATCTACAAGACATATTGTAAAGATTTTAGACTAAGTTCATGATAATTAAGTTCATCTAATCAAATTATTCAATGAACTCCCACTCAGATAGACATCCCTCTAGTCATCTAAGTGAAACATGATCCGAGTCAACTAGGCCGTGTCCGATCATCACGTGAGACGGACTAGTCAACATCGGTGAACATCTTCATGTTGATCGTATCTTCTATACGACTCATGCTCGACCTTTCGGTCTTCCGTGTTCCGAGGCCATGTCTGTACATGCTAGGCTCGTCAAGTCAACCTAAGTGTATTGCGTGTGTAAATCTGGCTTACACCCGTTGTATTCGAACGTTAGAATCTATCACACCCGATCATTACGTGGTGCTTCGAAACAACGAACCTTCGCAATGGTGCATAGTTAGGGGGAACACTTTCTTGAAATTATTACGAGGGATCATCTTATTTAAGCTACCGTCGTTCTAAGCAAATAAGATGTAAAACATGATAAACATCACATGCAATCAAACAGTGACATGATATGGCCAATATCATTTGCTCCTTTTGATCTCCATCTTCGGAGCGCCATGATCATCATCGTCACCGACATGACACCATGATCTCCATCATCGTGTCTTCATGAAGTTGTCTCGTCATCTATTACTTCTACTACTATGGCTAACGGTTTAGCAATAAAGTAAAGTAATTACATGACGTTTATGTTGACACGCAGGTCATAAATAAATTAAGACAACTCCTATGGCTCCTGTCGGTTGTCATACTCATCGGCATGCAAGTCATGATTCCTATTATAAGAACATGATCAATCTCATACATCACATATATCATTCATCACATCCTTTTGAGCATATCACATCACACGGCACATGCTACAAAAACAAGTTAGACGTTCTCTAATTGTTGTTGCAAGTTTTTACGTGGCTGCTATAGGTTTCTTAGAAAGAACGTTTCTTACCTACGCCAAAACCACAACGTGATATGCCAATTTCTATTTACCCTTCATAAGGACCCTTTTCATCGAATCCGATCCGACTAAAGTGGGAGAGACAGACACCCGCTAGCCACCTTATGCAACTAGTGCATGTCAGTCGGTGGAACCAGTCTCACGTAAGCGTACGTGTAAGGTCGGTCCAGACCGCTTCATCCCACGATGCCGCCGAATCAAGATAAGACTAGTAACGGCAAGTAAATTGACAATATCGACACCCACAACTGCTTTGTGTTCTACTCGTGCATAGAAACTACGCATAGACCTAGCTCTGATACCACTGTTGGGGAACGTAGCAGAATTTAAAATTTTCTACGAATCACCAAGATCAATCTATGGAGTTATCTAGCAACGAGGGAAAGGGGGTGCATCTACATACCCTTGTAGATCGCTCGCGGAAACATTCAAGAGAACGGGGTTGATGGAGTCATACTCGTCGTGATCCAAATCACCGATGACCGAGCGCCGAACGGGCGGCACCTCCGCGTTCAACGCACGTACGGTTGGGAAGACATATCCTCCTTCTTGATCCAGCAAGGGGGAAGGAGAGGTTGATGGAGATCCAGCAGCACGACTGCGTGGTGGTGGAAGCAGCGGTGATCTCGGCAGGGTTTCGCCAAGCTCAGCGAGAGGGGGAGGTGTCACGGGAGGGAGAGGGAGGCGCCAGGGGCTTGGGTGCGGCTGCCCTCCCTCCCCCCCAGTATATATAGGGCCCCTAGGGGGGTGCCAGCCCTAGAGATTGAATCTCAAGTGGGGGCGGCGGCTAAGGGGGTGGCTTGCCCCCCAAGCCAAGTGGGGCGCCCCCCACCCCTAGGGTTTCCAACCCTAGGTGCAGGGGGAGGCCCAAGGGGGGCGCACCAGCCCACCAGGGGCTGGTTCCCTTTCCCACTTCAGCCCATGGGGCCCTCCGGGATAGGTGGCCTCACCCGGTGGACCCCCGGGACCCTTCCGGTGGTCCCGGTACAATACCGGTGACCCCCGAAACTTTCCTGATGGCCGAAGCTGGACTTCCTATATATAATTCTTCACCTCCGGACCATTCCGGAACTCCTCGTGACGTCCGGGATCTCATCCGGGACTCTGAAAAACTTTCGGGTTACCGCATACTAATATCTCTACAACCCTAGTGTCACCGAACCTTAAGTGTGTAGACCCTACGAGTTCGGGAGACACGCAGACATGACCGAGACGACTCTCCGGTCAATAACCAACAGCGGAATCTGGATACCCATGTTGGCTCCCACATGCTCCTCGATGATCTCATAGTATGAACCACGATGTCGAGGATTCAATCAATCCCGTATACAATTCCCTTTGTCAATCGGTACGTTACTCGCCCGAGACTCGATCGTCGGTATCCCAATACCTTGTTCAATCTCGTTACTGGCAAGTCACTCTACTCGTACTGTAATACATGATCCCGTGATCAACCACTTGGTCACATTGAGCTCATTATGATGATGCATTACCGAGTGGGCCCAGAGATACCTCTCCGTCATACGGAGTGACAAATCCCAATCTCGATTTGTGCCAACCCAACAGACACTTCCGGAGATACCCGTAGTGCACCTTTATAGTCACCCAGTTACGTTGTGACGTTTGTCACACCCAAAGCACTCCTAGGTATCCGGGAGTTGCACAATCTCATGGTCTAAGGAAATGATACTTGACATTCAGAAAAGCTCTAGCAAACGAACTACACGATCTTTGAGCTATGCTTAGGATTGGGTCTTGTCCATCACATCATTCTTCTAATGATGTGATCCCGTTATCAATGATATCTAATGTCCATAGTCAGGAAACCATGGCTATCTTTTGATCAACGAGCTAGTCAACTAGAGGCTCACTAGGGACGTGTTGTGGTCTATGTATTCACACATGTATTATGATTTCCGGATAACACAATTATAGCATGAACAATAGACAATTATCATGAATAAGGAAATATAATAATAACCATTTTATCATTGCCTCTAGGGCATATTTCCAACAATTATTTTGGCCAGCTCTTCGCCTACTGCCACGACCAGGTTGCTTGCTGAACTTCATGCCACCTTTGCTCTCAAGGACCTTGGTCCCTTGCATTTTTTCCTTGGAGTTGAGGTGAGATCATCACCACAGGGGATTATGCTTTCACAACAGAAATATATTAGCGACATTCTTCATCGTGCTAACATGGAGAATTGTAAGGTTTCCACTACTCCCATGTCCTCTAGTGAAAAGATCAATAAGGATTGTGGGGTACCTCTCTCTCAGGATGACAGCACTCAATACCGCAGTCTGGTTGGCGCTCTTCAGTACCTGACACTGACTCGACCAGATATTTCCTTTGCTTTCAATCGTGTCTGTTAGTTCCTCCATGCACCAACGACTGTACATCTTTCAGCTGCTAAACGGATCTTGCGGTACTTGAAGTACACCCGTGGCATGAGTCTCTCCATACGCAAGTCTCCGTCCATGGTGTTGAGTTGTTTCTCTGACGCAGACTGGGTTGGGTGCAGTGACGATCGCAGGTCTACAGGAGGGTTTGCTATCTTTCTTGGTCCCAATCTTGTATCGTGGAGCTCCAAAAAGCAGGCCACCGTCTCGCGATCTAGCATGGAGTCTGAGTACAAGGCCATTGCAAATGGTACAGCTGAGATAATCTGGGTACAGTCAGTTCTTGGAGAGCTTGGAGTCTTTATGCCACGTCCTCCAATTTTGTGGTGTGATAATCTGGGAGCCACTTACCTGTCAGCTAACCCAGTGTTCCACGCCAGGACAAAACACATCGAGGTGGATTTCCATTTTGTTCATGAATGAGTTGCAGCCAAAGCACTGGATGTTCGGTTCACCTCTTCCAAAAAACAGGTTGCGGACATCTTCACCAAACCACTAGCTGAGACACCTTTTGTCTCCAACAGATACAATCTGAATCTTCGTGAAGGAAGTACAGATTGAGGGGGATGTTAAACTTTATATTGTTAGGATATAGGAGGTTGTTAATATTGTACTTATCTCCTGTAACTAACTGTATCTTGTGCCCTAGTTACACCCTATAAATACATCCTGAGGCCACCAGGTTTGGTGCGCAGATCCAATCTCTCTCTCTCTCTCTCCCTCTCTCTCTCTCGTTTCACAGTAGAGAATGTTTGCAACGCACTGGACACAACTTCCTATTATTTTCGAGATGGACTGCTCTGAGCGAACCAATATGTGGTTGGATGTTTGGAGTATAGTGGTATTCTTAGCCCATCGGGGTTCAACTCCTAGACTTGCCGCTGATGCTTGCATTTTTCTGAATTTATTTCAGGCCTTTTGGCGATGTGTGTTCGGTGAGAGGAGACGTTTTCATGACTACGAATGTGTTTGTGGCGACTTCGTCAATCTCAAGATGATATGTGCCGGCTCAGTCTCTCGAACGTGCTCACAGGATAGCCTGTGCGTGTATATTAATAGGGTAAGTATATGTATATGAGCGTCTGCGTTGGTACTGTATTAAAAAGGAAGATTTTGATATCCGAAGATAGGGAGATTGTGCTTACCTTAATTAGTTGTGCTAAAAATAAGGTTAGCCATGGCCTTGTGGTCTATGGACGAAGCACCCTGCAAACTGAAGTGTGGTTCGGCTCGAATACACCCTTAGACGTCACTTGTTGGGGAACATAGTAATTTCAAAAAAATTCCTACGCACACGCAAGATCATGGTGATGCATAGCAACGAGAGGGGAGAGTGTGATCTACGTACCCTTGTAGATCGACAGCGGAAGCGTTAGCACGACGCGGTTGATGTAGTCGTACGTCTTCACGGCCCGACCGATCAAGCACCGAAACTACGGCACCTCCGAGTTCTAGCACACGTTCAGCTCGATGACGATCCCCGGACTCTGATCCAGCAAAGTGTCGGGGAAGAATCCCGTCAGCACGACGGCGTGGTGACGATCTTGATGTACTACTGTCGTAGGGCTTCGCCTAAGCACCGCTACAATATTATCGAGGACTATGGTGGCAGGGGGCGCCGCACACGGCTAAGAATATGATCACGTGGATCAACTTGTGTTCCTGTGGGGTGTCCCTGCCTCCGTATGTAAAGGCTTAAGGGGGGGTTGCGGCCGGCCTAGGAGAGGCGCGCCAGGAGGAGTCCTACTCCCTCCGGGAGTAGAATTCTCCCCCCCCAATCCTAGTTGGAATAGGATTCGCGGAGGGGGGAAAAGAGAAAGGGGGGCTGGCCCCCTCTCCTTGTCCTATTCGGACCAAGGGAGGGGAGGGGCGCTTGGCCCATCTCAGGCTGCCTCTTCTCTTTTCCACTAAGTCCCACTAAGGCCCATATAGCTCCCGGGGGGGTTCCGGTAACCTCCCGGTACTCCGGTAAAATCCCGATTTCACCCGGAACACTTCCGATATCCAAACATAGGCTTCCAATATATCAATCTTTATGTCTCGACCATTTCGAGACTCCTCGTCATGTCCGTGATCACATCCGGGACTCCGAACAACCTTCGGTACATCAAAATGTATAAACTCATAATATAACTGTCATCGAAACCTTAAGCATGCGGACCCTACGGGTTCGAGAACAATGTAGACATGACTAAGACATGTCTCCGATCAATAACCAATAGCGGGACCTGGGTGCCCATATTGGCTCCTACATATTCTACGAGGATCTTTATCGGTCAGACCGCATAACAACATACGTTGTTCCCTTTGTCATCGGTATGTTACTTGCCCGAGATTCGATCGTCGGTATCCAATACCTAGTTCAATCTCGTTACCGGCAAGTCTCTTTACTCGTTCCGTAATACATCATCCCGCAACTAACTCATTAGTTGCAATGCTTGCAAGGCTTAAGTGATGTGCATTACCGAGAGGGCCCAGAGATACCTCTCCGACGATCAGAGTGACAAATTCTAATCTCGAAATACATCAACCCAACATGTACCTTTGGAGACACCTGTAAAGCACCTTTATAATCACCCAGTTACGTTGTGACGTTTGGTAGCACACAAAGTGTTCCTCCGGCACACGAGAGTTACATAATCTCATAGTCATAGGAACATGTATAAGTCATGAAGAAAGCAATAGCAACATACTAAACGATCGGGTGCTAAGCTAATGGAATGGGTCATGTCAATCAGATCATTCAACTAATGATGTGATCCCATTTAATCAAATGACAACTCTTTGTCCATGGTTAGGAAACATAACCATCTTTGATTAACGAGCTAGTCAAGTAGAAGCATACTAGTGACACTCTGTTTGTCTATGTATTCACACATGTATTATGTTTCCGGTTAATACAATTCTAGCATGAATAATAAACATTTATCATGATATAAGGAAATAAATAATAACTTTATTATTGCCTCTAGGGCATATTTCCTTCATCATTTCCAACGGAAACAGAGAGTATCTTCTTTTGGTTTATTTTATTTATGCAGCTCAAATCTTCTTCCTTTTGCGAGGTGAAAGATAGTTTTATTTGGTAATGATAGGGTTACAATCTCGAGACAACGTTCTCACAACACAAAGGGTTCGAGTTCAATTACACCGTAGTACAAACTTCAGTGCAGCTATAATATGCCAATTGATGTGCTAGTCTATTCATTCCCTGCTAATCTTCAGAGGAACAAACTCTCTAACAGTCATATTTTCTCTAATCTCAGCAGCTAAGGGCATGCACAATGCATAGCCTCAAGGTGATGCCTCGCATGCCATGTAGGATCGGATATGACGTAAAGTAGGTTCGGATAAGGAAGCAGGATCCTCTCCAGGAGGCAGGTGCTTGAAGACAAAAAGTGTGGTCCGGTGACAAAAGTTGAAAAGGTTGGAGTGAAAAGTAGAGATGCATGTGTACTAGAATTTTTATTTTCTATTTCTTAATGAGGCCCACTAATGTCAGCTTGCATTGGAGAGAAAAAATAAATGTCGGTGCCTCAAATTACTTTTTGTCATGAGGCATATGTATCCATATGCCACCATTGTACATGCCCTAAGTGTCCATATGCCGACCTGAACAAAGTGTCGCCTGCAAGAATGGCTAAAGCAATAACATAATCTGATTGTACCACCACAGGAAATTCGAATGCTGAATGGCCAATGGCATCCCTTGCATAATTGCATATATTTCCGCTTCAAGGGCGTCATTGCAGTGAAATATGTATGTATATGCCGTGAAGATCAATGAGCCATCTTCTCTTCGTAAGACCATTTCGATTGCTGCCCGGCCATCCATGCTCGAAAAGGAGCCATCAACAGAAAGTCTCACCCAGCCCGACTGCGGCGGTGGCCACAACTTAGGGAGCTAGTTCGATTTTACTTGATAAACCCGACTGACGTGACGCGTTGCTATCTTTCCTTTTATAATTTCCTCCATACTATATCTGCAGACAAGATTCAGAGATATGCAGTAATTGTTCAAATATTGCACTGTCACCTCCACCGGGCCTCCTTTTTTCCTTGCACTATGTCATTGTGAAGCTACCAAGTTCGTCAGATAGTCATGATTACTCGGTCACGAATATGATCTGGACAATTAGATAGCACTTGCAACAGCCAATCCTTTCATGTATCCACAAGAATTGAGTGATCTGGCCAGATCATACGTAGAGCCTCCCACACATGCCGAGCAAGCACACATGTGATAAGCGAATGAAAACTGCTTTCCCTCTCAATCGCAGACCGGGCAAGTACTGGACACCGGAATTCACTGGTTCTTTCTCAGATTAGTGGCCAATGACCCCGCCGCTGTCCTCCATGTCATAATCCGCATCTTAAGGGGAACCTGTGAATTCCAAATATTGCTCCAGATTGTACGCACACCATCTGGAGTCTGGACTTGTGCTACTTGCGCCACTAGCATGCAGTACATCATGTGCTTCTGTTGCCAAACGATAGACCGATTTGACCGTGAACATGCCGTGTGGTTCAGGAAACCACCCAATGAAATCGCTTCTGTTCCTAGGCGAAGTTCGAATTTTGATAATTTCGACAACATCCATTGGCCAGAAATGTTCCTCAAGGCAATAAATGATCCATGCACCCGTTTCATTCAAAAAATCAAAAACATGGTTAAAACGCCAGTTCCTCTTAGGAGTAATAGGATGAAAATCAAATTGTCGAAGGATCCAGGGGTCCCTCCATGTCCTGACCGAGGCCCCATCACCAATTCTTCAAATTATACCTTTTTCAACAAGCTCCAACCCATGCAAGCACACTGTGCCTTTCCAAACAGCCGAAGACTGTCTTGTAAACACAGTGTCAAGAATGCTGCCATTCGGATAATATTTTGCCTTTAACAAACAAGCACATATACTTGCAGGGGCATCAATTAATCTCCATGCTTGCTTAGCTCAAATCTGTTAATTAGATGCTGATACGTGTTGTTTGTGGGGAATATAGCGGGGCACGTTCATCGGGTGTGTCCAGTGATTATTGACAGGATGATTTTACTATTGACTGGATTGTTGACCGGTCGGTTCATTTTGGATATGCACGTTCTCATCTCTAGAGTACATCGTCCTAGATGCAACTGCGTCGCGAAAAGTTGCGACCGGCCAGACGCCCGGCTGTGACCACGAGCTCTCGCGAGGTGAAAAGCTGCAACCCGCGAGGTGCATAGCTGCAACAACGAGCTCCGGCCAGGCGTAAAGTTGCGACCGGCCAGGCGCGCGGCTATGAGAAAAGGCTCCGGGCGAGGTGAAAAGCTGCGACCGCGATCGAGGCGCATAGCTGCAACGACGAGCTCTGACAAGGCGAAAAGCTGTGACCGGCCGGACGCACGGCAGCGGCGACAAGCTCCGGCGAGGTGAAAAGCTGCGAGCGACCGCACAGTGGCACACGGCCACGACATCGAGCTCCGGCCAGGCGAGAAGCTGCGACCGGCGAGGCGCACAGCTGCGACAACGGTGCGAGGGGCTGTCACGACGGCGAGCAGTCATGAGCTCTTTGGCTCATGAGGCCGTGGTCGGGCGACCTGCAGACGTGGACCGGCGGCGTGCGTGATGCAGTTCGTGGGCGGCAACCCCTTTTTTCCAGGCCGGAGCGTTCGTGCGAGAGGAACAATTTTGAGGCGAGTTTGACTGTTTCATCAAATGGATGTATTTGTTTAAATCCAACGCTTCAAGCGTGGACACCGCGTCCCAAGAAATCAGCTCCGGTCGCTGCGTCGCATTGAAGCGAGCTGACCGCAGCTTCGTCTGGCCTGGCCGTGGCTATATAAGCCGTGGTCCGGCGATGCACATACACACCTCCTTCTGTTCGATCCCCTCCTCCTCTTCGCCTGCCCTCTAGCTTTCTGAGCCCCTCCTCCTATAGTGGTGATGACAAAGTCATGGTGGTCAACGTAGGCAGGCAGTGGCGGAGGACGGGCCCCTCGACGCCGCCGCCCGCGCTCTTCGGGCCCCTCGACGCTGCCGCGGGCGCTCTTCGGGCCCCTCAGCATCCACGGCGGCAAGATCCTCAGGCAAGGAGGGGGTCGTCCTCTCCTCCAGCGACGAGGAGGACGAGAAGCCGCCGGAAGAGCCGGAGCAGCGGCCACGCCTCCTTGTGAAGGCGGCTCTTACAGACGAAGATTCGTCCGTCAAATGGATATCATGACGGAGCCCGTGTCCCCACCACAACGGGTCAAGCAGGAGCCCACCTCCCCCTCCCTCCCAGCCGCGACAAGGACAAACCCGCGTCGCCACCGGCGCACAGCCGGTACACACGCCTTGACGGCCCCGCCTCACCGCCCCGCCGCCAAGCCATCAAGGAGGAGTTGTCGCTAGCGATATAGAAGGCGTGCAGCGGCATCCTCCATTACGTCGGAGGCAGTAGTGTCGGCGGTCCCTCAGCCTCGAGGGTCGTCATCTCCGAAGAGGAGCATGGCACGGTACGACCAGGGCAACGCCGCCCGCCGCTCCTTGTTCGCCAAGACCGACACGGCGCCGGAATGGGTCTATAACGACCCGGACATTGCCGTCACGTGGGCCCTTGATCGCTCCATCACTACTAGTGAGACGAATGCTAGGCGCAACCGCCGCCTCGACAACGAGATCGTCATGTAAGGTGAGGAGTGGTCTCTTAGCGAGACCTCCATCAACACCGGCAAGGGCAAGGACACCGCCAGGGCTCTGGCACTGGCCACGGCGGCACTTCGCACCGCACACTTGCATGGTGGAGCGGCTACGCCGTAAGGCAGCCGCTGAACAAGGCTGTCGCGGCCCTCCGGCGCCCTTCCGCCACTGGAGGGACGACGATGACAGCGGCGATACGGCATGAAAGAGCGGCCACGTGTACAAGGTGGTCGTGCGGTATAGGGTTTAGGTTCCGCTGGACAAGGCTATCGCGGCCCTCGGGCGCCCTTCCGCCACTGGAGGGACGACGATGACAGTGGCGATACGGCAGGAAAGAGCGGCCACATGTACAAGGTGGTCGTTCGGTATAGGGTTTAGGATTTTCTTTTTTAGTTAAACGGTCGAAATATTGACCCTTTTATGTAGATTATGTCCGTATTTTAATGATATCCGCCCGGTTTACATGAATTTTGTCCATTTAGTTCAAACCATGTTCAAAATGTATGCAAATTTTGCCCGATTAGTTCAAACCATGTTCCGCCTCCGGCATTGGTCTCTGCCGACTAGTCTCCCCTGCCCGCGGACGTATGCTAGAGCAATTTTGCAGGTCAACATTGAAGATGCCCTCAGTTCTTAACATGGATCAATCTACCACTTTTTTTCATATTGCAAGAATAAGGTAAGGACGTACATACATAAAATACCCTTGAATTAAACGCCACCACAGCATGCACTAATATCCCAGCAAGTAAATTTGGGCTGCCAAACCTCCCCTTAGTTAATCCGAGTCTACCATGTATAATGATGTCGACATGTCACAGGTGAGATTAGGCCAAATAGAGTCTGAGGTGCTCCTTCGATGTTTCTAAATGTGCTCAGCATGCTCTTCTATTTCTTTTCATGACAACACGTTGGTATACAACATCATATATGATGCCACATGGCATTATACAGGGCACCATGTTCCTATCCTTTTATTACACTTCGCATCCTAAATCAGACCACAAGGGGGGTCGTGTCATCTTCGACGGCGCCAGACAAGGGGTCCAGCAGATCGGGCAGGTCCTCACTGACGGAGAACCTCAGCCACCGCTTCTTCTCCATGTACACCAGGGCCGGTTGCAGCGCAAACCCGACGAGCACCGCCAGGATGCTCACAGCCATCACCTTGAAGGAAGCCAGCACCATCACCACGACGATCAGGATAGTCGGAGGGATGATCATCAGGACGGAGCCAACAGTGCCCAGCGGGATCCGGAAAGGCCGGGAGGTGCTAGGGTGGGTCATCCTCAGCTTGATGAAGGCGATGAACTCCAATATCATCCCGAAGCAGTAGAGGTAGTTCTCCGCGGCAATGATCTCCTGGAAGCTCATCCAGGACAGCAGGACCACGCCGAACGCCGAGAATAGGATGCCGATCAGTGGGGTCCCGTAGCGTGATCTCTTGGCGAAGAACTCAGGGAGCATGCCACGCTCAGCCATCCCGAGAAGCTGGTAAGAATCACTGCTCATTTCAGTAACAAAGTTGCCCATGTTTGACAATGCGGCCGCCGCTTGAATCCACGAGTGCAACCAGAAACCACCAAGAATTTTTGCAATGTCTGAAAAATATCCATCTGTCCACGACTCCCGAACAACCGGAACTGCTGCTGTACAGGTGATCAGAGGGTAGAGGTATCCCCCGACTACTAAAACAAGAGCATAAGAAAGTGCCCTGGGGAGGGTTCTCTTCGGATTCTCAACCTCTCCAGCCAATGTACTGATTGAATCCCAGTAGTTGAGGTTCCAAAACAGAGTGTTTAGATACAGGCCCCAATTCACATTGTCCAGATCCATTTCAAACCATCTTGAAGGTTCAATCTGTGGAATTGCTATCAATCCCATTACAAAGAAAGGGAGCAGAGAGAACACCCCAAGAAAGACTGCCACCCAGCCAACTATCGTTAATCCTCTGTAGTTCATGTAAGTAAGGGCAACTGTGAGGATAAGCACCGCAAAAGTCCTTGGAAGCCCACCCCCGAGAGCTGGAACACTGGACTTGACATAGTCAAGAAAAAGGACTGGATAGAGAGCATTATCTATGACACCACTGAGCCACTTCGCCCATCCTTGCTGAAAACCCCAAAAGGGCCCAAGAGCTGAAGAGACCCAGACGACATAGCCACCATTCTCAGGAAACATAGTACCCATCTCAGCAGTGATTAGGGCTTCTGGAATACTCCATATGAGCGCAAACAGAAGAAACCCCACAATTGCCAGGAGTGGTCCAGCAGCCTTGACACTATCCTCAATTCCAAAGGGACCCCCCGAGACTTCATAGAATATGAGGAACACAAGTGGGACCATGGAAACCTTTGGGATGCCATGCCCTCCCTTATGCTCTTTGCTCTCGTTGTTGACACCATCATACTTGAAATCAACACGATCCTCCATACGAAGAAAGGCTGAATTTGCCCGTGTTACTGCTGTACTCCTCAATATCTGCAGTTGGAAAGCCAATTATCCATTAAACTACAAGCCTTATGTTGTCCCTTGTTTTATCATGCAGAGTATGTACACAAGGACCACAATTTTGACATCACAAACTTGTAACTTGTTCTGAATTAAATTAGTAATAGAAAGGAAAATATGCCTTTATGCCAATCAAAGATGCATAGCTAAGGAAAATTACCACTGAATTCGAATGGTTCTATATAATAAAATTAAAACATAACTCCGCTGGCATTTTTACCATTGTGTCAATCTAAGTTAGGCTTTTTTTCCAGTCAGGTTCTGCATTTCACGAAAGCCATAGTTGAAATCAAAACAATCCCCCATAGGAAGGAGAGGTTCAATTTTCTTGTGTTATGCTGTGCTCCTCAATTTCTGCAGTTGGAAAGCCGATTATCAATAAAAAAAGTAAACCTTAGATTATTCCTTGTTAGAACATGCAACATGCCCGCAAGGAATGTAAATGGTAGTATAAATCTATTTTTTGATATTAATTTGACAGCTTGTCTACACGTACTACTAAAAGAAAACACGGTTTTTCAGTCACGTATAGTTCAAACATACACAAGGCTTTTCAATCTTTGCCAATAAATCGTGTATAAGTAACTATCAACGTTATCATTTTATCCATCCTGTAGGCCTCACCAAATACCTTTTGGTCGCCTATAAGATAGCAGTCGTGTTAATTTTGTGAAACTCGAATATGTAAATCATGCATAGTCAAAACATGCACAAGGCTTAGGTGTCTCATGGAATTTTCGTATGGTCATATAAGGTAAGTAGCATATAGTAGTACATCAATATGGTATTTAAACTCTTCAATTACTGATACAATATGAGCAAATTTGAGTGATAATTTCCCTCCATAAATATCAGGACACTCCATAACTACAGCCCAAATCCATGGCGATGGCCAGCACAAAATCTACCACGGCGCGACGGCCGTGGGCACACAGAGCACGGGAGAGAGCATAGGAGAGGAACAAGTAGCTTACCACCTGTGCCGGAGTATAAGAAGACGAAGCGGCCACCGGAGGGGCAGGGCAGGAGGCGCCGGAGTGGAAGAAGAACCACGCGCGCAGCACCACACGGCGGTCTCTTGCGCACCTGCGTGAGTAAACCGCATCAGTCAAGAAGAGCAAACGGAATCGAACCAGGGGGCTGCACAGAGAGCAGAAGTGGGGGGAACCTTGGCTTGACGAGCTCCTCTCCCGGCGGCACAGAGAGGAGAGGAGGGAAGCAGGGGGGCGGCGGCACACAGAGGCTCCCCTCCCTGCGCTGCCCTGCTCGAATCCCTTGTCAACGGCACGGATCGGGGAAGCGCCGCCGCGACCGTGGAGGATCGGGCCTGACCCGCTCGATCTGCGGCGCCCCGACCTAGGGTGGGGAGAGAAGCTCGATCTGCGGCCCGGCCTGGTGTAGGGAGAGAAGGTGAAGTGAGGGAGGCAGGGAGAGGGTGGAGCGCGGCGGCGGTGGGAGAGAGGGCGAGTTCGCCGGCGGGGGCGGGGGCGGGGGCGGCGCCGATGTGGGAGTAGGGAGGAACAGATCGAGACTGAGAGAGAGAGAGAGAGGAGTCTCGGGTGTTTACGTTTTGTTTGTCCGGGAGCGTCGCCAACACCTGGGAGCGACTATGCTAGAATCTGGGTCTGTGGTAAAAAAAATTACTACTCCCTCTGTCCGAAAATAGTTGTCATCAAAATGGATTAAAGGAGATGTATTTAGACGTCTAGAACATCTCTTTTAATCCATTTTGATGACAAGTATTTTCGGACGGAGAAAATATAAGATTTGATTCTGGGCTGTTGGATCAAACAGAGATGATACAGATGGTAGCGGAGGATCGACTCCTGGAAATATTAGAAGCCAGGGCAGGTTTTGAAGCTCTATCTCTAGCAACCGACTTGGGTTATCACAAGATCTAAGTTTTCAAAATGAAACTCCATGGGCACTAGCACCCACGGTTTTCTTGATATAGAAGAAGCATCCCTCATGAGAATTCCAGAAATTCGTCCCCGACGTGGATCGAACTCTGGTCGTTAGGTTTACAATCATGCGCCCCCAACCACTGGGCTATGCCCACGTCCTCACAAGATCTAAGTTTTCATTGACTGTATGGCAACAGTTACGCATGTGAAGAGTGAATACGATGGGTCTTCTGCAGCCATTCAGGATATTAAAGGAAGAATACATGATTTTGTGTCTGTAGAGTTTATCCACGAGAAGAGGGATCTGAATGTTGAGGCTCACACCCTTTTCAAGGCAGCAACTACTTTACCTTTTGGCCGCCATGGGTGGCGTTCGAATTTACCAGACATTATTTGTATTTCTAAAGTTATTTCAAGTTAAATAAAGTTGTGGCAACTCAAAAAAAAAGAGCATTCGTCCGTTGTTCCTAGCCATTGCCATTTCGACACCCTTCTTCCCTTCATAGCAGCAGCGCACACAGAAAATTCACCCGAACCTAACCCTCGTCTCTGTCACCGCTGCCCGCTAGTGTTGATGGGCGAACTACTTATTGGAGAATTTCTTTCTTAGACAAGAGGTGACGGCGAAGCAGCCACGGCCACATTGAGTTCCGCCACTCATCAAGCATGTTCTTTCCCCTCTGTTGGGGGTATTCGCCACAGATGAGACCCGGCGATTAGTGTGACCTGTTTTTGAGCTTAACGGCTCTGAGAGTCACACTACTTCCGGGTCACGACGAGGCTAAAGCAAGAAGGACCGGCGGCTCATAACGAGCACGGGCCTGCTAGTGTCGGCTCTCACATGAGCCCTGTGGGCCGACTCACGAAGAGGCCTAGGAGAAGGATTTTCCTAACTTGGAGAGCAAGATTATTATGAGTTAGATTAGGTTATGGGTTAAGAGTACGGCCCGGAATCTTCTGTAAACTAGGAACTCAACCTATTATATAAAAGGAGAGTTCCCGGGATAAGAAAGACAGGTTACAACCTCTCGAAAGCTAGGTAGCGAAAGCAAACCCTTGTAATCAAGATCATCATCAATAGCAATCAAGCGGGACTAGGCTTTTACCTCCACCGTGAGGGGCCGAACCTAAGTAAGCTCGTGTCCTTCATTCCAGATCAACCCCATCCAAGCTACCACCTAGTTGCGACGGCCCCGGAACTTAGTCCTTTCACAAGGACATCTGTCGTGCTAAAACCACGACACCCTCCCTCCTTCATGGTGTGGTCTGCCTCTACACCCCTACTCTCCTGTAGCAACTCATCTCTACCTTCTTCCTTGTTGAATCATCTTTTCTTTCTCCCTTGGCGTCTCTTTCCCCCCTCACATGGCCCTTCTCAACCCAAACCCTCGCTTCTGCCACATCATGCTGTCATCGCAGCTTGCGAGCGCTCAGGAGGGAGATCTTAGAGAATTTATTCATGGACGCATGGAATCTGATATCATTTTGCCTATTGCGGAACTTTGGAGTTGTAGACAAGTTTAGTTCGCAAATCAAATAAAGCATGGGTTTATGTGCATCGATCTTTTTGGCATTTGTCTGTTGGATGTGGTACTGTTGTCCTTAAACCATTGTCCTAGCATTTTCGGATGCATCTTCTTAGTATGCACCCCCCGTTTTTTTGTGTGGATTTATTTTCGAGATGTGTATGGCTGAGTAATCCTTATTTTGATTCTCAAGGCTGGCAACTTGAGAGGAATAAGAAGGATATCTCTCTATATATGTACGCAGGAAAATTAATCAATGGAAAAGCTTGTTATAGCTGGCTTAGACTATTTTTTTAGCAATTAGGTATAGTGATTTTCATCAACTCACCTTGATATTGTACATGAACACGAACTAATCTCACATGCATGTAAAAGTACCTGAACATGAAGTGCTTCTTGGCACAAGGCTGAAAATTCATTATACACTTTACAATGTATCCCACTAAACTATTTTCTGAGAATTCACTATCTATTTTTTAGTATTTTGCATCGAGACTAAAACCATGTAAGTGTTGGTTATGTGAAACAATTATATTAGCTCTTTGGTCTTTCTCATTTGGTTGCAACAACACTCTGCTTTAAAAAATATAACATTTTTACCTTTTGTATGTAAATAGATAAGACACTGTATTTTAAATTTGCAACCTATGATTGGAGTTGATTCTTCATTTTGTTATTTTTTGAGGTGACTGTAAGTCAGCTATTTAGATTGCTGTGTAGAACACACTTCATGATATGAGTATGGTTCTATCCTGCCGCCGGGGTTATAGCGAGCCTTTCAGGTCTCTAGGCAAACCTACTGTCGGGCTTCCTGTGGAGAAGCCACTATCGGTGTATTACACCATCACCAACCCATTGCATTTTTGCCTAAAAAACCCATTGCATAAACCAACTAGTATTTGTCGATGTCATCTAATATTTGCAAATAGGAAGACCACTTTCTAGATAACCATTGTATAAACTAAACTGTTTTACTAGATAATGATGGCAACAACAAATTGACAGGCTGATTCAAGGGTATAATTCAACAAAGATTTTCTCTGTCGTAGTTACTCCAGTAGTATTCGGTAATATGTTTCGATGCGAAATATACCAGGTGTGCACCTGAAATATAAGCGGGAACCCAGAAGTAGGAACGTTGGGGGTGAGAAAATGGGCACATGCATCTATCGACTTAGGTAAAGCCAATTAGTACTAATCGGCTTAGGGGAAGCCAATTAGTCCCAATCGGCTAGCCGACAGGAAGCCAATCGACTTCCCTATAGCCGACAATGTATTATTTTAAAAATCAGCATATTATTTCTGTAAATTAATAAAATGTATTATTTTAAGAAGATTACCAGGAAACCGCCCGGCAGCGAACCACCTAGGAGCTCTCACAGCGACATCAGCCGTTTGACTGCGCTTTAGCAAGGATCCAGATCTCACGGGCTCAAGTCTTGCCACTTTTCACCGCATCATCTGCGAGATCCTGTTGGCCCACCTTATTTGGGCTGCTATTTTGGAGGTCTACCTTTTTGTTTCGAGGGGCGGAGGTCTACCTGGGGCACCCCTATTTCTCGAAATTCCCTATTGGACGCACGTTGTGTCAAAGTGTCCACCTTTTGCACAAACTTAGCGATCGATCGATGACCTGGGCCGGCCCATTAGCGGGTTGCAGCATTTCCGATTTTGGGAACCTTCTAGATTTTCCCAGCCAGTTTTTCTAATTTTGGAAACTTAGAAGATTCCCTGAACCGGTTTTTCTATTTCTTTTTGGTTTTCCTTTTTTTAGTGTTTCTATTTATTTTTATTTTTCTTATTTCTTATTTCGTTTCTTTTCCTTTTTTCCTTTTCATTTCCTTTTGCCTTTTTCCCTTTTTCATATTGATTTCATGCTGATATTTGTCTTTTTTTAATTCAAATTTTTCAGATTTTAAAATATGTTCCACATTATAAAATATGTTGATAAATTCGAAAAATGTACAAGAACTTAAAAAAAATCATGCATTTGAATTTTCTTTCACAAATTTAGAAAATGTTCTTATTTCCAAAATACTTCTGGAATTGTAAAAAAAATCGTGGTTGCAAAATTTGGTCCAAAATTCAAAAATGTTTGCAATTGAAAAAGTGTTCAGGAATTTCAAAAATTGTTTGTGGTATCAAATTGTTTTGTTATACTTTTCATGAGGTTCCATTTTCAAATTTATTCTCACAAAATCAGAAAAATGTTTGCGGTTTCAATTTTTTGTAGTTTCATCAAATGTTCCATTTTCAAAAATTCAAAAACTGTTCGTGGTTTAATTTTTTTTCATAATTTGTTCATAACTTCACAAAAAAAGGTTCACGTTTTTCAAAAACATTTTCTGTAGTTTCAAAAAAAAATTGTTCACATATGGAAAAAAATGTTCCTGTCTACGTTTTTTTTTCAGATATTCAAAAAATGTTTGCACTTTTTCGAAATATACACTTTCAGAAAAAAATCCACTTTTTTTTAAGATGTTCACTAGAGTAACTAATTCCGGTTTGATACAATAGACAAGTCCGATTGGACAGTTGTGCTAGGTTATTTTAGACACGCGCTGTTCTAATACAAGTAATGCTAGTCAGCTGGAGTAGTTGAGAGTACGCATTTGCAAGCTGTTCGTTGCTGGTTCGATTCCTTCCATCGCCCCTGTCTCTCCTTTTTGCTTTCTTTTCCTTCAAGCAGTACAGCTCTATGGGCCGACCCAGTCAGGCTGGCTCCCTGTGCGTCAGGACGACAATTTCACGCAAAGAGCGTCCTATAGGAGAGAAATTGCTATTTGACCTGTTTGACGCGCTGTGGGCCGGTCGAGTACGTGATCAGTTTCGTTGGGTTTTGGGAACCTTCTAGAAGGTTCTCTGTACCCTTTTTCCTGTTTATTTTTTGCTTTAGTTTCCTTTTCAGTTTTTTCTTTTTTTTGTTTTTCCTTTCTTCTGTTTCTTTTTAGAATTTTTGTTTTATGTTTTTCCTTTTTGTTTTCTATTTTTCCTTTTAAACTTCAAGTTTATTTTACTTTTCAAATTTGTTCGAAGATTTCAAATATTGTTTGAAACTTGAAAAAAAAATCAAATATTGTTTGGGTTTCGAAAATCGGCCCATACTCAGGCCGAGTAATGGTGACATGCATAAATCGGCCCATACTCAATATATCCTTTGCTTTCTCTGCCTCTCTCCATCGTTTCCCATTGTTGTGTGCGTTCCTCGAGCCGCCACAGGAACTCAAGAGGGGAACGATGTGACGGCGTCAAAGAAGCAAGAGGTGGAGCGGGCGTCTCGCAGCAACCGTGGAAGAGGGTGTTTCTTCCTTCGGCCAGCTACCGATGCCGCCCTCCTTCTCCCACCTTTCCATCAGCTGCGCAGCGGGATCCACGTCCTAAGGAGGCATTTGTGAAGGTTCGCTCTGTCCTCCCCGCTGCAAACTCTCGTATCGTCTTTCCCTCACCGTCATCGCCGCCCCATTCCAGAACCTCGCCCAATTGCCGCCTGCAGCTCGTCTCGACGACGGGGAAGAATCCCTCGCCATCGAACGGGCGAAGGTTGGAGTAGAGTAGAGGAGAGGAGACCCTGAGCGACTTGCAAATGTAACCATATGTTTTCGCTTTTACACTGCCCCTCGTGCAGCTTCCCCAGCTTTGATGCAGATAGACTTCTTATAAGTGTTCCTTTTTTTCCCGATAAAATCTTATAAGTGCCCTCATTGACAATACACATTGAACATATATGTATTTCTCATATGACTCTAGTTTACGCCGCCACAGACGAGGAGTACGAGCAGCAGATGGAGTTGTTGCTCTGTCACTACGTCCTCCACCTGAACGGCCCGGTGGCGGCACCAGGGATGCTCCTCCCTGTGAAGCCGGAGCCCGCACACCCTCTAAGCTCTCCGCAAATCAGACACCATGTGAAGGAGGAGCGGATCTTAATTACACCTAGTCAAAAGTCAAGATAAGGTAAGCTTTCAGGGAAGTTAATGGATATTTCCATGTGCGTGTATAAAAACTAACCGTGTCAACTCCAAACTTAAATTTCGATGGATCCAAAAGAGCTCACGGACTAGAAACTACAGAAACATGATACAATTGACAGCATGTACGCTCTAAACATAAGCCATGAAGGAAGTTGTAGATAACAACCTCATTGTACAAACCAAACAATATTGTCCATATCATCTACTCCCTCCAATCCACAATAAGTGCCGCGGTTTTAAACTAAGGTTGAGCTAACCTTAATTCAAAACTGTGATACGTATTTTGAATCGGAGGGAGTAATATTTATAAGGTGGAAGACCATTTTTCTAGAATTAGTATAATAGGCTAAAAAGTAATCAGTACTGTCCATATCAGCCTGACACATCAAAATTAGAAATATACTAAGATAAATAGAGACCTAATCAGCCAGTTTTGCTAGGGAGCGATGGCAGCACCCACATTTCACAAAAATTTTGACAGGCTGAACATTGTTAATCAAAAGAAGCATGATCCAAATTGACAAGAAGTACCCCTTCCGAGAGACTATACGGCCCTGGTGGATTTGTTTTTTCAGTTGGGCCTAGTTGGCAGTGACATGGTGTTGCCCAGTGAGCAGTAAACATAGTCAAAACTGGTCAGCCTAGTTAAAACTAGGCAAAACCGGGTAGAAGGATGATTTGTGAACCAAACAACAAGTTAAGGGCGTAAAACAACGGGTTTTGAATTCGAGGGTTGAATCTTATAGTTTAGAGCTGTATTGGGGACTTTTCTCTTAAGCAATTAGGCCCCTACTTTGTGACAATTGGACATGTAGGAAAAAAACTAGTAATATATCCGGATATATTTAGGACAGTATAACCGAGCCTAAAAGGAGCTCTCTCAGTGATTTACGTTTCTGGCCGTCCGTTTTGATGATCTGGATGTTTCTAGCAATCTGATCTTCTGTCTACATCCATCTTTTCCGCATGTGGCCCAGCTGTCCTAATGGGCTGCTGCTCTGAAGGCCGAAACCAAGAAATCTGGTGAACTGGGCCTGTTCGGCCCATAGCAGATAGAGCGACGTGGAGAGGGATCAACCAAAGGCGATGCGGATATAAAGGAGAGGGAGGGATCGAGCCAAGGCGATGCGAGGCGCGGGATTCAATCGACCGGAGTGAGTTTTTTTTTTTGCAACGAAAAGGAGAACTTTATTCAGCGAAGTAATAACCTATTACAATCTGCCCGTAGGCAGCTGGAAAGGAAATCCGGGCTCTGAACTAGCCAGCTCTCCATCCCATCTAGTGAACACGCGCGTTGCGCACACTTATGAGCCGGATAATTTAACTCCCTGCTCACATGCTGAACTGAAAAAGAAACAAAACTGGGTAAGATAGCCTCCAATTCTCTCAAGATAGGCACCGCAATTAATCTTGTGATGGTGCGTGTATTCCAGAGGTTGATCAACTCCAAGCAGTCAACCTGTATAATCACATGTGAATAACCCTGTAGCTGAGCAAAAATCACTCCCTCCCGAAACGCCAACAGCTCAGAGACAAAAGAATCTGAAACTCCTGGCAATGGTTTACACCATGCTCCCAGGAACGCGAGGTGCGAGCGAGCTACTTCACCTGCTCCTGCGGAGAGGGCATCTGATAGTACTGAACCATCGGTGTTGATGATGATCCAATCCGCGTCTGGTGGACGCCACGAGTCTGTTACGGTGGGTCTCGAACATCTTGCCGGCAGCTCAAGGAGTGAAAGAGTCTCGTGGACCCATTTGATGGCCGCGACCGGATCGTACCCTTCTTTGTCATGAGTCCATCTGTTACGAGATGACCAAATGGAGTGCATAATGGTGATGATCTTGCATCTGTCGTCAGAAGAAAATTGCTGATCTAGCAAGATGTCACGTGCCCAAGTATGTGGACTTAGCCTGGGTAGATTCAGGTCAAGCCGATCCTTGACTGCAGTCCAAAACGACTTAGCATGTGTGCACAACATGAGTGCATGCATAAGCGTTTCATCAGTGGCCAGGCATATATCGCACCGGCCTATAGGTTTTATATGTCTGTACTTCAGAGTTGCAGCGTCCGGTAGTATATATGCCTCGGAGCACCCTCCACCAGAACACTCGGACCTTTGGTACGACATGTAGTTTCCACAAAGCAGACCATAGCTGTTTGTTTGATGATGAAGTATCCGTGATCGTCCCTTCCTCTAGAGTGCTAAGCTCGTTGCGAGTCATTAGAGAGCGATACGCCGATTTAACAGTATACTGACCTGATTTTTCCAAGGCCCACGCCAAAGTATCTTCACCCCCGGCCGGGTTCAGAGGGATATTCAGAATTGCATCCGCGTCTGGGAGAAGGAAGTTTTGACGGACCAAGTCCACGTTCCAATTTCCTGTGTAGTCGTCAATCAAATCTGAGACCCTTTCCAAAGGTGCAGAACCAATCCGGCCCATGGGTTTTAGACTTATTGTGTTGGGAATCCACTGATCAGTCCATATGGATATAGAGGAACCATCTCCAATCCTATGAATTAGTCCGGTGTCCAGAGCTTTTCTACCTGCCACGATCGCTCTCCAGGTTGAGGAAGCTCGGGTGGGAACCGTGGCATGCAGAAAATCAGTGTTTGGGTAATACTTTCCTTTTAGTACACGCGCACATAAACTGTTGGGATGTGTCAACAGCCTCCAGCCTTGCTTGCCGAGCATGGCGAGATTAAACAGTTCAGGATCCTTGAAGCCCATCCCTCCTTTGATCTTTGGCTCGGTTAGTTTCTTCCACGAAAGCCAGTGGAGGGATGGCCTGTCAATCGAGCTGCCCCACCAATATTTAGCCATGGGTGAAGTAACTTTCTTACATACATTCTTTGTCAGCAAGAAACAACTCATGCTATAAGTTGATATTGCTTGGGCAATGGACTTCAACAGCACCTCCCGCCCCGCACAAGCTAAGTTTCTTTCTGACCAACCACTAATTTTGCCGCGCACACGCTCCACAATATGAGCAAAGGTGCCGCTGGTTATTCTTCCAATAGCAGTAGGTAGCCCTAGATAGCGCTCTGAAAACGCTTCCATGGAGATCCCAAGAGAGGATTTTAACTCCTCTCGAAGTGGCTGCCCTGTATTTGCACTGAAGAAAATAGAACTTTTCTCGCGATTCACAGCTTGACCCGAACAGTCCGCATAGATTCGGAGAATTTCATTTAGCCGTTCTGCACTCTGAGTTTTGGCACTGAGAAAGATGAGACTATCATCAGCAAATAATAAATGAATAACCCACGGTGCATGAACACTTACCCGAATCCCTCTATCAATAAAAGCCCCTCCATAATTATTCAGGAGTGAAGTTAGGCCTTGTGCACAAATGAGAAAGAGGTAGGGTGACCACGGATCGCCTTGCCGTAATCCTCTAGTAGGAGTGAAATATGGCAATAATTCTCTGTTTACTTTAATTGTAAACCTCACAGAGGATACACACTTCATAACCAATCTGATAAAACGATCTCCAAAGCCTAGTCTTGTCAACATTGCCTCAAGATAGTGCCATTCAACTCGGTCGTAGGCTTTGAGCATATCTAATTTCACCGCACAGCAAGAGTTATTTCCCTTCTTCCTCTTCCTGATAGCGTGAACCATTTCGTACGCCACCAACACATTATCCGTAATTAGACGGCCCTGTACAAAAGCGCTTTGTTCCTCTCCTATGACCTCATCAAGGATAAGTCGTGTCCTGTTGGCTGCGACTTTTGCTGCAATTTTGTATAAAACGGGACATAGAGCAATCGGTCTGTATTGAGAGATTTTTAGGGGATTGCGGACCTTTGGTATTAGTGTTATTGCTGTATCATTCAGACCCAAAGGAAGCTCTCCCCCGTTCAGAAATCCCAAGACAGCTGCAGTAATGTCTTCCCCAATGACATCCCAATGCCGTTGATAGAATCCTGCTGTAAAACCGTCGACCCCTGGGGCCTTCGACGGTGCCATCTCAAAGAGTGTGTCCTTCACCTCTTGGGCAACAAAATCTTTCTCGGGCAAGTCATTCATAGCCTCTGTCACCCGAGGTTGGACACAGTCCAGTAGCTCATCCATCGGAATATATCCCTGGGTGTGGTATAACTCCTCATAGAAGCTTAATATTTCAGTCTTTACTTCATTTGGTGTCGTGCACACATGTCCATCAGCTCTCTCCAGAGAAGAAATCCTGTTAATCCTCTTCCTTTGGGCGGCCTGAGCCTGGAAATATCCAGTGTTTCGGTCCCCTTCTTGCAGCCACGAGACTATTGAGCATTGTTTAAGCCAAATCTCTTCCTACCGCAGTGCCTCACTAAGCTGGTTCGCCACTGCAACCTCTTCCTCTGATGGGCCACGACCCACTGAGGCGCATCTCAACCTCTCAAGCCGTTTCTGTAATTTTCTGACTTTCTTTTCCATGTTACCAAACTCCTGCTCTCCCCAAGAGCCGAGTTGTGTCTGGACAACCCCAAGGGCACCACCACCCCCTGCAGACCTCGTTGCCCGGAACCTGATTGCCACATGGCCCGGACTTTGGCATCATAGTCTGCATGTATCTGCCATACGTTTTCATATCTGAACGAACGTTGTGCACGCGCCCAACCTGCTGCCATAACAGATCTCAGCTCCGCCAGCACAAAGCAATGATCGGATTCAACGCTACTTATGTGCTTCATGGAAGTAAACTCAAACAACCCAAGGAAACTGGAGTTGGCTAGTGCACGGTCCAACCTTGCTTTAATCGTTCATGTCACCTGGTTGTCTGTTATCCCATGTGAATGGAACCCCTCGCCACCCCAAATCTTGGAGTGCGCAATCTGCCACTGCTTCCCGGAATGCCATCATCTGGTTCTCCGGCCTTGCATTGGCGGCAAAATGCTCTTCAGCATGAAGTGTTTCATTAAAATCTCCCATACAAATCCAAGCATCATGCTGAATGGCAAACAAAGTATGCAAAAAACGCCAACTGTGGTGCCTATTTGCCACCCTTGGCTCACCATAAAAACCCGTGAAACGCCAAACCTTATTGTCCAGAGTGACTTTCACATCTATATGAGAAGAACTATAGTTTTCCAACGAAACAATAGCATCCTTTGTCCAGAAAAGACCAATTCCTCCGCTTAGCCCATTGCTATCAACGGCAAAGCGTCCAGAAAAACCTAAGATGGTTTTCAACTCCTCCACTCGCCTTCCCTTTATTTTGATTTCCATAACAAACAAAAGGGAGGGACCTTCTTGCTTCACAATCTTGCGAAGCTCACGAACTGTCCGAGGGTTCCCAAGCCCTCGGCAGTTCCAGCTGAGCACACTCATTGACTCGGGCAGGGTTGACTAGCAGCCCCTGCCGAAGATTCAGACGTTGGTGGTGTCGGTTTCTTTTTCTTTGAGTCTCTCTCAACAAAAACATCACCTAAGTTTTCGGACTGTGCAGCTGAACTTTTTTCACCTTCAGTAGTCGCATGCACTTCACCCTTTTCTGTCAGAGCTAGCGGAGCTGGTTCCACCCTGCGATAAACCTGCTGTGGCCCGCCTTTCCACTTATTCTGTGATGAATTCTTCACTGGGGAGGTAACCTCGCCCCCCTTATTCTGCTTGGATCTCGGCGCACATGATTCCTTCGTGCTATGCCTCGTGTCATGCTGCTCCTTTGATGAGCTCTCACCAAAAAAACCTTTCTTCCGATCCTCAGCTGCCCGCAGGTTAGACTTGAAAGGAAGTTTGCCATTTGCATCACGCGTCCCTGGCATGGGGCAAAAGAGATCGGAATGCCCCAAACGACCACAAGAGAAACAGAAGTGGGGAATCTGTTCATACTCAATGTCATAGCAGTCCACTTTATCTCTCTTGGTTGACTCGATCACGATCCATCGACGGAGGGCTTTGAGCACATCGATGGTAACTCTTGCTCTCAGAACCCCCCCCCCCCCCCACCGGATCAATCTGGACGACCGAGGCATGCCTGTCAATTTGCTGAGCTATCGTCAGACCTCGTCTGTCGTTCCTAAGGTTATATGGTAGGTTGACTACCCTTGCCCAGACCTGCAGCCTGTCAAATTTGAGTTCAGAGGGCTGCATGTGAGCTTCAAATTCCTCCAAGATCACCATGTTTTTACTGATGTGCCAAGGCCCACCCTCCCAAACACGGTCTCGATCACGTTTGGACTCAAATTCAGCAGCAAACAAATTTTCTCCCATTGGTCGGAAGAACAGACCTCTAGGATTTCCCCATGTTGGCCGAAGGGCGTTACTGATTGTGTTGATGTGAAGAAGATTGCGGTGTAGAACCTTCCCTGCCAGCAGAAACTTGGTCGGCTCATCATCGTTGGCGTCGTCGATCACCAGAGGTGTCGCTTCCTCCTCACAGATGTCCAACTTGCCAAGCGCTTCCTCCATCTGCGCTCGAGCGGAGCGAGGGGAGAGGGTGCCGCGCTTCCAACCCTTGCCCACGGAGGATGTTGCCATCGTCCCCGTGCTATCCGATGCGACCCGCCGAAGAGTTCCACGGGCGCCGCCGAATCCACCTAACCCTAATCACCGCCAGGGGTGTTTAGGGTTTCGGGGAAAAGTATCGACCGGAGTGAGTTGGAGGCACGCGCTAGGACTAGGATCGAGCGGAGGCACCCACCACCCGTACGTCGTACAATACAAAGGTTAGGTTAGGGCTACCATTGCGCACACAAAACAAAACAGGAGACGAATACGGGAGAGGAACCTAGGGACATGCGGCGGCGCATGCCGGCAGCTGCAGCTGCATGGGCGTAGACACGTAACAACAGCCGACCAACATCCCCGACGATCTTTCCGGAGCTCATCCTCCTGCGCGTCCGCATGCCCGTCACCCTCATCTGCCCCGTGGCGCCGGCTTCCTCCGTCACTTCCGCCGTCTCAACGGGCGGCACATACTCGGCGCTAGTTCGGTTGGTGCCTGCTCACCTCCTCTCGTTGCGCCGCCGCCCCTCGCCCCTGAGCAATCACCACTCATCAGCCGCGCGTCGTCCGCTCGCGGCTGCAGATCGCTAAGGGCATCTCCAGCCGCGCCCCCAACAGGCCCCCCCAGGCCACTTTTTCGGCGCCGGCGCCGAAAAAACGACCCAGTCGCGCCCCCAGGACGCCGAAAATCGCCGGTTCGGACCTTTTTTCCGCCCGGCGGTCACAGGCCGAACCCGGCGCGCTGGGGAGCCGTTGGGGGCTCCGGCACTAGGGAAAAGCACGCCTGGCCCACACCGCCAGGGGAAAAGTCAAGGTTTTCTTCCCCGACTCGCCTCGCACCCCCCGCGCCCTCGGCCACCACTAGCTGTATCCCGGCGACGGCCGCCGCCCGACTCCGGTAGATAGCCATTCCCCGCCGGAAAATAGCAGCACTTTGCCGCGGCAGCCCCTCTCGCAACAGTTGGGCGTTTCCGGTCGCAGTTTCCGGCCGCGAAGGCGCGGTTTAACGGCGGGTTCACGGCCACCGAGGGCAAGGTGTTCGGCGATTTGCCCGTCTCGGTGATGGACTCGGATGAGGAGGAAGAGCTCGCCGCGCTGCTGGAGGAGGAAGCCGCGGCCGACGTCCAGGAAGAAGAGCATCTGATGGTGCTCGCTGCCCTCGCCCAGCTGCTGGCGAGCAGTGAAAAGCCGCGGCGAGGTGGCTCGGCGCCGGGGCGGGTGAAAGCAAAGAACCGGCATCGTCTGCAAGGCTACTGCATGCTCTACTCCGACTACTTCGCTGATGCTCCACTTCATGGCGAGAGAACATTTCGGCGCCGTTATCGGATGAGCCGAAAGCTCTTCCTCAGGATTGTGAATTCCATCCGGGAGTTCGACAACTACTTCAAGTGCAAGATGGATTGCACTGGCGCTCTTGGATTCACCTCCATCCAGAAGTGCACGACAGCGATGAGGATGCTTGCATATGGAGCTCCCAGTGATTCACTCGACGACTATGGGCGCATGGCCGAGTCCACCAGCATAGAGTGTTTCTACAAGTTCTGTCGGGCAGTGGTGGCAGTGTTTGGGCCACAATACTTGAGAACACCCAATGCGGAAGACACTGCTCGGATCCTAGCCCAGAATGCAGCAAGAGGATTTCCTGGGATGCTTGGAAGCATCGACTGCATGCATTGGAAATGGAAGAACTGCCCATTTGGTTGGCAGGGGATGTACAAAGGCGCCAAAGGCGGTTGCAGTGTGGTGCTTGAGGCGGTAGCCACACAGGACCTCTGGATTTGGCACTCCTTCTTTGGTATGCCAGGAACTCACAATGACATCAACGTGCTGCAGTGCTCTCCTGTTTTTGCCAAGCTCGTTGAGGGCCATTCTCCTCCAGTGAACTTCGAGATCAATGGGCACCAATACAACAAGGGGTACTATCTAGCTGACGGCATCTATCCGAGATGGTCGACATTTGTGAAGACGATCTCAAACCCTGTGGCAGAAGGCAAGAATGCCTGGTTTGCGAAGCTTCAGGAGGCTTGCAGGAAGGATGTCGAGAGGGCATTTGGTGTGCTCCAATCTCGATTCGCTGTTGTTCGGTACCCCGCTCAGACCTGGTCGAAAGATCAAATGTGGGAGATCATGACTTGCTGTGTCATCTTGCACAACATGATCATCGAGAGCGAGCAAGAAGACCCAGTGTTTGACACTGAACCATACTACAGGCAGGGTCCTCTAGCCGAAGTTGATCACCAGCTACCGGCAACTTGGACTGCCTATCTCAATATGCGTCAGGAGATCCGAGACCCACAGGTGCATCATCAACTGCAGAAAGATCTGATTGAGCACCTATGGAGGCTCAAGGGGGACGCCTCGTGATGAAATACGAGTTTTTATTTGTTGAACAATATAATTTGTATTGAACTATTTGTTGTTATAGTATTTTGTTGAAGTATTTGATTTTTCTGTGATGAAATATGTGATAAGAAATAATTGTGTTGATAATTGAACGCCGAGACACGGCGAAACCACGCCGAATATGGGCCTATTCTCGCCCATATGGGCCGTTTATTCGCCGAAATTGGGCTGCAAAGTGGACCAATTTCGGCGCCTGGGGGCGAGCTGGGGGCGACGACTGGGCGCAAAACCTCCCTCAGCGCCGAGTGCATTGCCGGCTCGCCCTTAGGGGGCGATTTTTATGCGTCCTGGGGGGGCCAACGGCTGGAGATGCCCTAAATAATTGAAGGACATATAGTGTGCTCTCGGTAAGGTCGCTAATTTCTCTGAAACATATCTACATATCTCAATTTTCTCTAATTCTTTACCTAGATTGTATGGCTAGTGTTTTCAAATTCAAGGGTATTACAACCGAGATTTGGATTATGTGATTTGATAATTTTTCCTTAATGATTCGCATCTATTTGGAACTTTGGATTATTTGTCGTCCGTGCCGTAACATTAAGACACAATGTCAAATAAGTCTAACTTCACAACCATAAAGTTCGATCAACATGTTTCATTTGTTGTTTCCGTCTACAAACTCAAATAATCCCCAGGCTCGTTGACCCACCCACCGGGCCGAGTCGCGACAGGCCACCGTTAGCCTGTGATATATAAGTAAGTATGTAGCTAGGATCTTGTGAGAATGTGAGGCGATCCGATCGATCATAATAAGAGCCTCCTACTCAATCGATAGGGTTAGGATCATTGTCAACACTATTATCACGTGCATTATCTTATCATCTGACTGATTATAGAGGGACGATTTTTTATAGCGAATTATCCATATCTCCTTTCTGAGACTTAAGTTAAATCCTCGATTTTTTGTTTCTTCTTAAAATTTTGGTAACCAGATTCATATTTTCTATATGAAAACATGACTTGGACGCCTAATAGATGAGAAGAATAAACTTAGTTTAAAGATTTTACTAAAACTAAATAGCATGTGGAAATCAGAACTCTCAGTGTCTCCTGTTATGGACACGAATACTTAAGAACTAGAAGATCAAGGGATGGCTTGAACTTTTTCTTGCTTTCATATCATGTCTGCCGGCTGTGGGTTACAATTCCTCATTGAGAGCTGATGCAAGTAATCCAGGCCGACGTGTCATACACCGGCGGCACGCAACGACATGGAGTTTCAGAAGGTAAGGTGTTGTTTTTGTAATTTATTATGCTATATTTTTCTAGCCACAGCCGTTTTTAAAATAGTAACACTTTGTGTAAATATTTCGTTTAGTATGGGCGGGTATGTAGAAATTTATTATTCTGTTGAGAAGTGGTGCACGTTGGTGAACAAATTGAACTCTAGAAAATGAAAACGGCTGGGTGGCACTAGCTTGCAGAAAATGTTATTAATTCCTAGTGTGCAAATGTGGAAGTGATTGCTAAAATTTGTTAGTAAAACATATGACTTAAGTAAAAGAAGATTTGTTTTGCGTCTGACATAACATTGCGCACCGATGATGTCTTTCACATATTTGTACTAAAGAACAAGGTGAAATATTGATAGACTAGTTGATCGAAAACATTGTTAACAGTGGCACGTATGACGATGACTTTATGTGTAGAGCTGTATTGGTTCTCATTGGCATAGCTATAGCACCGCACTCCACCAAACATGTTTCTCATATCTTTTACAAGTTGGTGGAGGATGCATAAAGTCATTCAATTGGAACGCATTCACGTTACGCGTGCGCATTGATGGCGTCACAAAGACGGTTAGAGATGTCAAAAAAATAAATGGCTGGTGGGAAATCTTGCGCTCATCCAGGTAAATCATAATTTATTAAATGAATTAGCAATCTTAAAACTACAAAAATGTAATTATAAAGACACAAATTAAAATTACGATTTACCTGAATGAGCGCAAGGTTTCCAGCTGGTCATTTGAATTTTTTGACATCTTTAACCGTCTTTGTGATGCCTTCAATGCACACGTGTAACGTGAACGTGTTTCAATTAATTGACTTTTTATGGTGTCCACATTCTCCACCAACTTGTAAGAGCTATGAGGAACATGTTTGGTGGAGCGCGGTGCTATAACTGTGTCAATGAGAACCATTACAGTTCTGCGCACAAAATCACTGTTATATGTGCCACTGTTAACAATGTTTTCGATCAACTGGTGTCTATCACTATTTCACCATTTCTCGAATCCAAAAGACGAGAAGGCACCATTTCCTTTGCCTCCTCCCCTACTTTACCTAGTATTTTCATCACATCTTTACCCTTGTTCTCTAGGCCAAATATGTGAAAGACATCATCAGTGCGCAATGTTATGTCACCATTTTCAGACGCAAAACGAACATTCTTTTACTCAAGTCATATGTTTTACTAGTAAATTTCAGAAAGCACTTTTGCGTTTCCACACTAGAAATCAACAACATTTTCTGCAATCTAGTGCCACAAAGTTGCTTTCGTTTCCTAGAGTTAAATTTGTTCACCAACATGCACCACTTCTCGACAGAACAATAAATTTCTCCATACTCATCCATACTAAACGAAAAAAATTACATTAAGTGTTAGCCATTTTAAACACGGACGCGGCTATCAAAAAATAGCACAAAAAATTACAATAACTCCACACCGTTAAATCCGTATGTTATCAATGTGTATAATTGTATGCATGCATAAATTTTCCCCTCCTGTTAGGGTTTATCTCCTATCGGCGGTGATTTGCCACCATTCAAATCTTTTCCATATTCCTCCATCCCCTGTGATTATGGCTCGAGCTAACTCAGAGTCGATCACACATGTTGCACGGTCTTGATTGATGAGTTGGGGGAGGCGGAAAGGGTTTAGGGTTGGTTGCCTGATGAATCATTCGTCAGGTGAGGAGAAAAGCAATGGATCAGCGGGAGTTTGGTTCAGAGAAGGTAGATGCCAGCTAGACGGGAGCCATGATGAGAGAATTGGGGTTGAATGAGGAGGATATAGATAAGGTGGATCTAGATCATATCAATTTCTTTTAGTTTACACGCATATCTCTACAAGGGAGTCTACGGTCGTGATGGTACGTCGTGATTTGCTTTGATTTCGTACGTTTCTTGGTTTTCATGATAATTATGGTGAGTATCATTCTCTGAATGGGAGGACCATATTAATTATGAAAATTATCGTCGAGCATTGGACGGGAGGATTACATTAATTATGAAGAGAATCATCAATTGGAAGGGAGGATCACGTTAATTATGAAGAATATCATATTTTGGACCGAAGGATCATGTTAATTATGAAAAGTATCACCGAGCATTATTTAAACAGTTTTGCTAAAGCACATCTAGATGTGCCATAAGTATTGCACATCTAAGTCCTATATCATTGATCTTACGTTGAGATTCGTGTGGATATTTTCTTTTTCTTTTTTCTTTTCCTCTTCATACTTGATTCACTCACTTAGATATGCAATAAGTAGGGCACATCTAGATGTGCCCTAGACATTCCCTTATTTAAACTTCACAATGAGGCAGAAAACATCCCTACGTACATGTGTTCTTTTTTCATATTTATTTAAACGTCAAAAACCTAGATCTTAAAATTTTCAAAATCAGAGCCAAGAGCATTTTGCGAAACAACACCTCTTTTTTTTTTGAGCGGGCGAAACAACAACACCTAACGTGCTTTTATCACGGGCTGGGCCGAAACGAGGCCCACTTAACACTACCCACACCCACCCAGTCGGACCCAATAAATTTTGGTTCCAGCTCCCCCTCTTCGCCGGCCGGTCTGTTTCCCACAAAGTTACTGGAAAGAGAGAAAAAAAAAGAAACATCTGCATTGCAAACACAAACCTTTTTAAAAAATATTTGACTACGGGCTAACGGATGAGCATGTAAATACGTTTTGTGTGTGTGGATACTAGCAAATGATATACAATTGCACTAAGAACAGGGACACCACAAACACACACTCCACAATCGATCATGAACAATCCATACCTACCAATCGACTCACCCCAAGCCAAAACCTGCTTATCGAGCAAGCCAACCTACCTACTTTTCTTAAAGCACTAATGGACAAATTATTTGCATAACGTCCCTCCATCTATCTAGCCGTGGTGTCCCTATACAAAATAGTACTAAAAATCCTAACAAGTACTCCCTCCGTCTCAAAATAAGTGTTTCAAAACGGAGGGAGTACAAGTTAGGACAACAACGAAGCATGAAAGCAATGACCACACGCCGAAGGAGCTTGAAACATCCGAGAGCAGCGACCACGACAACATAAGTCCTTCAGGTAGCATGGCCACAACCACCAGCCTGAAATGATCCAACTTGCACAAGTGAGAGCATCGATTGGTAGATCAGGGTGTTAAACACATATATAGGGCATGATGGATCAGCAATCTTTGATGGCACAACAGAATACCTCCTCACTGACACAACTCGCAATTTACACCATTCAATGATTGCAGCAAGCCGATGCACATCGCAGACCAACTCCTTGTGATCGTCCTTGCAACAAGCTAGCAAGAGCGCCGCAATCACTACAAGAGCAGGCCATGAGATCTATCTCAGTAGCCATTTCCTTTGCTCGATTTCACCATCTGTTCAATATCCCTTTCTGAACCGCTGCAGAAATTGCAAGACTGATATCTCAAATGAGTTCACGAAAAGGAAAAAATGTGTGAACCTATTTGTATCAGCGAAGGACAGGTCTGGAATTTCACTCTGTCCTTAAAGGCCAAAATCATGTACAAACTACAAACTAATACCATTTGAAACACAAATCTTTGTACAACAATGGAGCATCATAGGCATTCTGTTTTGCAGATGAAATTTCTCAGGATCAAATGTGATACAGTGCAAACCTAGAAAATAATAGTATGAGGGGAACTCACTCTCACCAACGAAGATTAAATACCTCACTCAATGGAGACGTCACTGACACAAGAAGGTCCTCTTGTCGAACCCATGGTCGGTGCCGTTCGATCGAGTGCTGGTCTTCATGTGGTTTTGTGCATAGTTAGCATTCAAATTCTCGGTTTAGCTTAATTCTCCTCTTTGTCAATTTGCCCGTAGGCCTGCCTAGGCTCATCTTTTTAGGAAAAGGATGGGTTGGCACATGACCCCATGTTTACTGCAGATCACAGCCCAAGCCTGAGAATTAAAAAATAAATATTCTGTTCACACTCTTCATCGCATCTAGCAGCACTCGTAAGCTTATTGTTAAAAGAATAAAATTAAAATCCTCTGGATTATTGATGTAGTTCTTATCATGTCAGGGATATGATTCTTATAATGTCAGAACTACCAATTGTTTTTTTTAATTCGCAAAAGAAAGTACCAACTGTTTTACATGAGAATATTCTTCCACGAGCAGTTTATTGTTCAGTTTTAGAATCTAATGTATGTAATCACAGAATTCTTTGAAGAATTCTTTCAATTAAATTGGAGACATAGCAAACAACAATACCAGACTTATAGCAATTGGTTGGACCTGTTTTTTCACGTTATTCAACAGAACAGCTCATGATAAAACTTTTGTTACACAGGGATGTCAATTAGGCAAATTTAGAAGAATAGCAAACAGCAATGCCGTTCCTTTCAAACAACAAATAGGCAACGTTAGAAGAAAAAACATAATTCATTTGACACAGGGATATGTTTCATTTCAAACAAATATTAGTACTGCTGGTGCAAAGGCAAGACGTGGGGCAGACCAGAGTTGAATAAACATTGTCAGGTGATCAATTACTGTTTACCATGCTACAATTGCTAACAAAGCCTAGTACTTGCTGATGGCACAGGCTATAAAATATGACAACAAGAAACGGAGAAGGAAGAGGATGGGGAGCACCACCTCCCAGTCATGACATCTCACCTGTGGTCACCTCTTTGCGCGGCAGCACGCGAATTTGCTTTGCCTCAAGCCGGATTTTCTTCATCTCTACCTGATTGGTCCATCCCAACCTCGCTATGACACCATCTGCAAGAGCCGCGCCATCTCCCCATGTGGCCAGACACGAGATCAGACATGACAACATTTCTTTCTATGAATAAGCTAGGACTCAAGGACACACTAATGTGTTTACTGTAGTGCAGACCATTAGAAAGCTGGTATATGTTTAGCATATATCAAAAAAAGTAAAATGAACCAACAAGTACGCCTTTCAACAAAACAATATAATTATCAAGCCACGGATTAATGAATTCCCAAATTAGTCGATTTACCACATATGCAACTATGTTTTCTAATAGCTTGCAAGTGGAGCTATCAGAAGAAATTGATGTGAGCATGGCTTATAAAATACAAAGAAGAATATATCAGCTAAGTATCCATCAACGGAACTAAAAAGAGCAGCAGATTAGACTCATACCTGCTCTAAAATACTGACTTCTTTTCATTGGCTTCTTGATGTCTTGCATACAGCAGCGCCGTCACATACATCAGAGATGGTGACTAACAGAATAAATGAACAACAGTAAGAGAAGACTAGACTCATAAGAACAGCTGCACATCAGCTCCAAACAGCAACACGGCTGGTCAAAACAGCAGCTTGACAACGTTTCAGTAATCATCAGAAGTTCACAAATGACAAATCGCAACAAAGCAAACATAACAATTAACAAAGTTCTTATTTCTCCGGCCGCTCTCACAAGTCATAAAAGAAACACAAGCACGCACACATCACACATAAGACATAATAAAGTTTCAGAGTCCCACACATAACAAAGAGACAAGTTCATGAAACTTAAAATACTTGATACAGATCATAACTTGACAGCCTGATGCCATCATGCGGCCTCCTGAATCATCAGCCCTTCGATGCCACCATTTCATATTCTGCTGCACATGGTCTTCTACAGCTTAATTAGAGCCTAGGCAACGAGCTCGCCCTCCAGCACGTGTAGGTGAGCGCCTAGGTGACCTACTTCTTCAAACACTGGAGCATCCCAGTTGGACCAATGCTGATTGGGATCCCAAGGTTGGCAAAGAGACCCCTCAAGGTGCCCTCTTCTATCTTTGGGAGTCCACACAATGGTCCACTGAGCCAACGGTCATTAGGCGGCAGTTTCATCAGAGTAAGACTGGGTGTAATCCACACGGGAGAAGGCCAGTTGGACCAAAGCTGAGGAGACACAAGGTCCTCCTTGCTATTATAATTGCCAAAGCCAACTACTCCAATGTCACGACGACTACTCTTACGAGCCTGATTGTACTGTTGATCGTCAGTAAAGTAGGCATGATTCCCCTTGAGAGCAGGGTAATCTATGGCACTGAGACAAAGTGAATCATTAAGCCCAAGAAACAGCACATGCTCAGGCAAGCAATCAACTTCCACAAGCCTCTCAGCACCATCATCAACTTTGTGTAATTTAATTTCCCTGGTATTCGGAACTGGTATTTTAGGGTCGACGTCTTCATCAGGATCATCAAACTCCTTTAATCTTGAAACAAGCAGCAGACCACCCCATGGAGCCTGAACAATGTGTACAGCATCGGGATCAAAGCCCTCGTCTCCCCCCTTGATAATCTTCATTGTAACATCAGGACCACTAAGATCGAAGGCATGAATTTCTCCCGTCGTACTCGCTGCATACAGCAACCCATCCTTGTAGGTGCAGTCCTGGTAGTCACAGTGTGGTTCCAGCAAGGTCCACTTGTCATCCCCAACCCTTGCAAAGGATAGGTGAGTGTATGGCCTGTGGATGAGCACCGCGATGTAGCTTCCTGCCGATGTGTCATGGAACACAAACGCCTTGAACTGGAAGCATTCCCGCAGCTCACAACGAGGCATGATCGACGGCGTGAAGAAAGCCCGTCTTGCAGAGTGACTTGGGTATTCATACTCGTGGACCGAACCCGTGTCATCAAAGATGGGCTTCATGTACTCAATGGTGGTCACTGAAGGGAGAGCAATCTGCTGGCCAGTAATAGGATTGACGAGGTGCATTTCTGATCTATCGTCGACGGTGACCAGGAAGCCCAACGAGGACCCGATGATGAACCGGTGGCGGAGAGGCGGCTCCGGGAGGGTCAGCCTGTAGACCCTCTTCTCCACGAGGCTGTAGAGGCACGCAACATGCTCACCAGCAGATTCAGAGGTGTAGAGCAGGCACGGCGTCTGGGCCTGCTTGTGCTTGTCGAGGCTGCGCAGTGCGGTGTACGCAGAGCGCCACGAGGCGCAGACGCAGCCGGCGCGCATGAGGTCGGGGATCTCGAGTGTGGCGAGGACTATCATCAGGATGTCCTCCGGAAGCTCCGGCGATGCCGCCGGCGTAGCCTCAGACGCCGGTGGAGAGACAGGTCCTCTGTAGAAATTTTTTCAGTAAAACTCTGAATAAATTGAAGAACTCTAAAACCAGAGATCGACGAGAAGGCAAAAGCACTCACCGGCGGCGGTCGACTCGAGCGGACTGGCTGGGGATTGCGGAGGAGGATCCCGCCCGCCGAACGCCGCCGGCGCATCCCGCGAGCAGAGGGTCCCGCGGCGGCAGGTCGATTTGGCTATGGCCCGGGCGGCGGAAGGGGGGCGACGGAGCCGCTGGCGCCATCTGGACACTTCGAGATGCGGCGGTGGAGGTGGCGGCGGCGGAGGGCTGGATGAGGCGGCAGCAGCGGACGGAGGTCAGGGATCTCGAGTGTGGCGGCGGCGGCGGCGGCGACGGTGGGGAGTTGGAGAACTTTTTTTCCTCGGTTTTACTTTTTTTTAGGAAGATTTCCTCGGTTTTACTCATAGTTTTAAATAGCCGGCTATAGCCCTACTATAGTTTCGCTATAGCTGTTTGAGGGTGCTGCCGCTAAATGATTTCATGTACAATTTACCGCTATAGCCCAGCTATAGCTGTTTTTAAGGGTCGCCGCTAAATGCCATAGCCCGCTATTTAAAACATTGTTTTACTTGACGTTCGGTATGACACATAGGCCGCTTCAATGGGCCTCCAACGGTCCACACGAAAATTGTCATTACTTAAACCTTTTTTTTGTCTACACTACAGAAAAAAATCACAAAAAATTGACATGTACCATAGGTAGTACCGTGAATTGTACAAAAAGAATCAATTGCCAAACTTATATACAAAACATTTGCCAAGGTTTACTACATTTCAAAAAGAAAACATGCATATTTAAAATTGCCATGTAGGAAAAATGTACCCCCTCCGTTCCTAAATATAAGTTTTTTTAGAGATTTCAATATGGACTACATACGAAGCAAAATGAGTGAATATACACTCTAAAGTATGTCTATATACATCCGTATGTAGTCCTAATTGAAATGTCTAAAAAGACTTATAATTAGGAAGAGAGGGAATACATAGACAAAAACTTGTTGAAAAATTGCCATGACGAATATCAAAACAACAAAAAAGGACAAAATTGCAATAATAGTGGGGGCTTATGAAAGCAAAAAAAAACCGTGTACAATAGTAGATTTGCCATATTATAACTAAATTTGTATTTGACATGTTATATATCAACCTGTTCTTAAACAAATTGAGGCATGATACATATTTGTCATCATAAAGTTTCCACTTACCACATGGAAAAATAATTTATTTTTTTTGCGAATCATGGAAACTTGTACAAAAAATGTGAGGATAAGATCACAAAACTAAGCATGTTGTTATATAAAAATCATGGCAAACATTGTGGATAAAAAATCATCACAAGGGAAAATGTAGGTAAACTTGGGATTCTAGTGACATATGGAAAGGTTAAAAATTGCCGTGGCAAAATATAGGAATTTTTACAATGACAAATAAATGGAAAAATTGCCATGGCAAATTAAGAAGTAAAAAAATGTAGGAAAAAAGGGTGAAAAGAATTTGCAATGCGTTATAGGTAAATTTTCTATGTAAAAGAAGGTATAATTGCCATGGCAAATATAGAAGTGAAAATTTTCATTGCCAAAAAAGGTTAAAAAAAGAATTTGACGGGGCGTTTTAGGTAAAATTGCCATGGAAAACAGAAAGTCAATTTGGCATCTTTTTTTCTTGTGTTTTTTATAATTTTAGAAAGGAAAAAAATTCCATGGCAAATTATTCTAAAAAGTATAATTTGCCATGGCAACTTATTCTTAAAAAGAATAATTTGTCATGGCAATTCTGACGGCGTTCTTCATTATAATTTGACACTTTGTCATCATAATTTGCCATGGCAAAACATGGCAACAAATAATTTGCCAATAACCATCTGGTGATACTTTTTAGAACATTAATAAAATGAAAAAATGGACAAAATTGCCATGATATGTTAAAAGCATGGCAGAAGTAGCTCCATAGATCATGGCATCGGTGCATATACAAAAGTGCCATGTTATATGAAGTATGATTCTGCCATGGGTTGCTAAACAATTTTGCCATGATTCATGTGATATATTTTGTCATGGTCCATGTGATATATTTGCCATTGGCTATGGCAAACAACACATATTGAAAAAAAGGTATAAAAAATCTTTGTAGATCATGGAAACTAAATAGAAAATAAGTCATGGGTACTAAAAAAATACCTAATTAACCCATGGCAAATGAAGAAAAAACTATTTAAAAACAGTAAATTCATGGGGAAAATGGCTCTGTATATCATGGAAACTGTCGCATATGTGAAGTTGCCAAGCTAGATGAGTAAAAAGAATTTGGCATGGGATGTTTAAACAAAAAAGTTGCCATGATCTATGTAATAGATTTGCCATGGACACACGAAGGAAAAAGAGTTGCCCGCTAGTTTGGTCATTTATGTTTGTGTCTATAACCAACAAAACTTTACCATGCCAAAACAAAACTATAGAAAAGCTATTATGTGTAAAAACAAAAGATGGCTTCCTATGATGTACACATGTTTAAACTTGGATTAAACTTTGCCATTGTTAAAAACAGTAAATTTGCCATGGCAACTTTGGCCATGGAGTATGAATTTGCCATGGGCAAGCAATAAAAAATGCCATGGTCAGAAAGTAAACATTGTCGTGGTTAAAATAGTAAATTTTGCCATGCCCAAATAAAATTCATATTAAAAAAACTCATGTAGAAAATGGAAATCTAAAAGTTGCCATGGTAAAACCACTTGAGATGTTAAAAAGTTGTCATGGTAGATGCATGTTAAAAATTATCATGGCAGTTATGATTCTCATGTTTTGTATAATTTTTGTTGCCATGAATGCAAATAAAGTTGCCATGGTCGCACAAAAGAAAGTAATTTGTTGCCATTTTTTACAAAAAAAATCCATGCCCTTTAAATTGCTTTTGCCATGCTTCATTAACTTAAGTTGCCATGATCTGTGAAAAATCATGGCAAATTCATATGATTTTTTTCCATGACAGCTATTTACTAAACGAAAAGATGATGACTATAAAGGATTGTAAATTTGCCAGGTCAATTAATGATAATCTGCCATGGCGAAATGGTATCTAAATTCATAGTGGTTTCCCATGGTATATGAAACAAAATGACGCTAATTCATGATAAATGTATGAAAAAGTTGGTATGAACTATACATAATTTGTCATGGCAAATTTACATATCTCTAAAAAACATGGCAAAAATAGACAAGATAGTGGATTGACAAAGGCCAAAGGTGATCTGTCAAACACTGAATACAATTTGTCGTGGCAAAAAAAAGTAGTAGACTATCATGGCAGCTCTGTCAAACAAATCGCCAGGGTATATCAAAACTCATAGCAAAAAATCATACCAATTCTGTTCATGGAAACTACTCCACAAATATGCCATGGCAACTACTCCAAAATTTTGCCATGGAAACTACTCATAGCAATTATGTCAATTGCAACTACTCATAGCGATTCTACCGTGGCAAGTACCTACAAATTTTTGCCATGAAAACTACTCATAGCAATTATCTGTTGTGCATTCTCCTGGGACTGGTACATTACATGGCAATCTTCAGATAAATGAAACAAAAATGCCATGTCAAACACATGATTCCAAAAACATATCAGATGTAAAACGAAAAATGTAGGATTTGGACAGAGTCCTGCACATAGAAAAGGAGTGTATGCCATGGGGATCTGGGTAGAGTCAAGACGCAGCAAAAATGAGGAGCGACTCCACTGAACGGATTCAACAAGTGTAGTTGAGGAACCGAACGAACTAAAAAAAGCACCAGATCGATGGACGAACTCAGTGGCAACAACGGGGAGGAGGGGCTGCTTCGACTGCAGGAACAACGCATCCCCATACTCTCCCCCGCCGCACAGTTCCGGCGAGAAGGGTTGCGGCGGCGGCATAAGAAAAGCCTGGCCCCGATGCCCTTCCATCGCGGAAGGAGCTGGCGCGCTGGCCCTCCTATTCATACCACCTATCAGGAGCATAGATGAGAGTACCAAGGTGGTCTAGAATCGCTAGCCCCATCTCGCATGCTCATTCAGTTCCGAGAACAAGGCATCGATGTTCATCTTTAGCACACGACATCGCCGATGTAGTGTAGTCAATCGTCCTGGTGAGATGGTGTCGGTGGTGACGTTGTGGTGGTCGGCACTGAGCCTCCGTCATCTTCGTTGTTGTGTATCGTATCTCAATAGTATTTTCGTGATGACGTGTTTTTTTTATAGATCCTGATATTGATAAGCCGGTTCTTTCGTTATTGTTTAGACCTCAGGAATTATTTTTGCTGGAGAGATCTCTAAGAGATTACATGTGTATAATTATGTAGCCATTACATGTGCAATAATCCTACACCCACACACGAGTTACACATGTTCTACTCCCCTCCTCCCCCTGGTTTTCATTTGGGTGGGCCTCTCCATCCCTGTTTCCCAATTATACATCTCACATTTGCCCATCCGTTAAATCCATAGGTTATCTTCCATAGGTCTAGCATTACTCTTAGATGTGTATAATTGTATGCATGTATACATTTTCCCCTTCTGTTAGCGTGTATCTCCTATCGATGAAGATTTTGAAAACTTTTCCCTATTCCTCGATCCCCCGTGATTATGGTCCAGACTAACTCAAAGGTGATCACACATTGTTGCACCGTCTTGATTGAGGAGTTGGGGAAGGCAGAAGGGTTTAGGGTTGCTTACTTTTTTTGAGACAATTTTTTTTTAGACAATCATAGGTTCTATCTATCAACGTGCCCTTGGCACGGGCTGGGCCGAAACGAGGCCCACTTACCACTACCCACGCCCAACCGTCGGACCCAATAAAATTTGGTTCCCGCTCCCCCTCTTCGTCCGCCGGTCCGTTTCGGTTTCCCCACAAAGTCAGCGGAAAGAGAAAAAAAGGAAAGAAACAAGAAACCCCCACCGCCGCCGCCGCCCCCGCCCGCAACTGCTCCCCGTCCCCCGCCGGAGCAAGCCTGCCACGTCGAGCGGAGGGAGCCCTCCCTCGTCGGCGTTCCCCTCCTCCTCCTCCACGCCTCCACCGGACTCGGGAGGGTTCCCCTCGCTGGTGAGCAAGCCCTAGCTTTCTTGGATTGCTCCCCCGTCTCTGCCGCGCCGCGGACAGCCGAATCCGGCCGCGTGTTCCTGACGTGATTTCGAACCTAGTTTCCGCCGGTAGGGATCTCCCCGTAATCCCCTAGTCAACTGTTAGCGCGGATTGCGGTATGTTTTGGGGGGAAGATTTGGTCGCTCCGTGTGATTAAAATTTTCCCCTGTTCTCGAACCGTTGGTGCGGGAGATCCGGGCATCCGGTGGAGAGTAGTAAGAAGAGCACGGTCTCTTTTGACCCAAGACCTCCGACTTGCATCGGGTGGTTTGATTGAAAACTGGGGATTTTCTTTTTTGGGAAGTGCGTACTGAAAAAATGGGGGATTTGCTTTGCTGGGCAGCATGTTCAAAACTGGGGATTCTCTATTTTGGGAAGTACTGTACTAACAAATCTGTGATTTTACCAAGAAGGTACCACACAAGGGTATCAGTAGTTGCTGCAAATTTGCTGCTATAATCTACAGTAGCACTCACACAGGTGTTCTCTGAATTTTGTGGGGTGTTAATAATATGATGGAGATTTATTTTTCATGTATAGGATGCCTCTCATGATCTACTTGAACATTATCTCGGAAGTTTGTTTAGAAATAAAAGAGAGCGTCTTATCGGTTTATCGCTCTACATTTCTGTGCTACGTCAGGAACATTTAACAGACATGTAGGGATCCTGTCTTCAGCTTGGTAGTTAGTAGTGAATTTCCTTTTATGGACTGTGGAGTTTGTGCTCTCTTTTGCATTGTATATGCTTTTTGGTAGAATGTGGGTGGTGGCAAATCAAGTGAAGCATTTTCAATAAATGATGCTGTATTTGGTACTTTCAGATTGGATAGACCATCCTTTGTTGATCAGCTAAGGTTATTTACCTACTTCCATAACTGGCTCTGGTTTTTACTTTGTATTCATGGATTTTTCTTCTATTTCTTGAACATATCCAGTGTATGCAATGGGGAGGAGTTTAAGAGCGGGACGCCATGCAGAACTGGAAGACTCTGTGGCAGATCCTGTCAGCGAAAAGCAAGCCTTCAGAGGGTGGAAGCAGTATGTGAAAGAACTCAACTCGAACACACTTCCACCATTTCTCACCCGCCTTTGTGACCCTGACAAGCCATGCTCATACTCTGAGGAGGAGCTCTTATGCGTGTTTGAGACTGCTGCGGAAGTCCATGGCTGCAACATTGTGCCACATATCAGCCAGATCGTTTCAGCCATCATTAGAATCATGTCTTCAGCCACAGGGTCCTTGCATGGTGTTGGTTGCTCCAAGGTGATACGCACATTATCACGCTATGTCATTGATCCCCTGGGAACAGAAGAAGAGAAAAGTGGGATCATTAGCTCTCTCTGCAGTCCCTTTTCTGGTTGCTTGATGAGCACGAAGGAGAGTGTATCTTCTGGTTCTGCTCTCTGCGTCACTGCACTTATCCAGTCCAACAATTGGCAATTTGCATCTCACGAGTTAGTTAACGACATCTGCTTAAAAGTCTCAGGGGCCTTAGGGGAGGTACGCTGCCAGACCATTTCACACTTAGGCTTAGTGGTTGCTCTATTGGAACAGAATTGGTTGACGCTTGAGCCTTACGGGCGGTCTTTGATAAGATCAGGCTTAAGTATATTGGACAAGAGTACTAAAGCAAGCAATTCTCAGATGATCATATCATCCATTCAAATGATACACTCCATCATGAAGACTTTGGAATTGAGCATCATATTTTCTGAGATCAGTAGCATTATCCAAGCTATGGAGCAACTGAGGGATCATTGCATGCCAGAGATCAGCACTCCAGCTTTTCAGGCAGCTGAGACTGCTAATACACTGTACAAGCAGGAAGAGTGTGGACATGGAAAAAGAATTAGTCCATTGGCAAAAATTCATGATGGAAGACATAGGAGGAGGGGATCATATTCACATTCTGTTATGGATGATGCGGAAATAAGAAACTGCGGTTCAAATGAATCTCTGTATGATGATACACAATCTGTTAATCGGTTCAGAGACCATGATTCCCAGCCTTCAGTGGGGCAATACTCAGGTGTACCTGTAAGTGCACGGGTAAGGAGGCGACTGTTGAGTAATGGTTCTGACAGACAACATCAAATGTCCAGTGATGAGTTTCCTCGCACTATTGTATCTGATTATCGTGATGGTGTCGGTGTGATAGCACAATATGGTTCTGCTGGTCTGCTAGATAAGTCAATGAGGAGGTATTCAGATGTATCAACAAGGACTGCTGATCCATGCCCTATGTGTTTAACACCGCGAACTACTAATCGATGCTCTCAGGTATACAGTACATCTTAATTGATTGATGACTTGATTGCCTTATCATATGTACGAGCAATTATAGTAACTTTGGGGCTTATCATGTCAAGATATGGTGTCTGAGTTAGCGTTTGTACTCTGTTCTGGAATGGTATCTTTCAAATGATAGGAATAACAAACTTTTTGATGTATGGTAGGAAAGGAACTTACTAACTTCATGCGCAAAACAGATATCCTCCACGTATGCAAAACAGATCCTCCACATATATGTTTGTAGATTGCTTATGGTATTTCCATTGATGCATTGAAGAACTGTTTCTTAGTGGTTTGAAGAACGAAATTGCAGAAGCCTGACCTTTTTTGGTACAAATAAATTTACAGCTCTTTCTCTTTTCTTTCATGGACTTGTTTCAGATATCAAGGCGAGGAACTTTCTCAGAAGACGTTTGGATGCAGTCAACCCCAAGGAAGCAGCTCCAGTTTCATAGCTCTAGCAGTGAATCAAAAAGAGATACTCACAGATTACCCGACAGCCCATCTCTGAGACGGATACGGCACTGTTCAGGACAATGTACAAATGGTGAAGTTGAGGAAAGGAACGGCTACTGTGATTCTGTTCAGCATGACAGCCAGTGTCATGTACAGAGCAATGATACCTCGATAGAAGATCTGAAGCTACCACCAACCAACAGTGAGTGTTCTGATAGTGCAGGCGAATCTCGAAGCGGAGAATGTCGAGCTGAGAATGAGAAGATGACAAGAGTCAGGAAAGGGAGCAGAAACTGCTCTGGCACCCTACTTTTTCTCCTTGTATGTGCTCTAGTGATACTGGTCATTGCGCTCTTGCTAGCTTGGTGGAAGGAGGATCAGAGGGAGCCGTATGTTGTACCCACATAGTAGCGTCTTTCTGCCTGTATGCAGGTTGTTCTGCGATGTGCGTTGGCTTTGGTGTAGATTGCGAGTTAAAGTGGGGTAAAGGTTGAGAAGTTGTGTTGATTTAGTCGAACGATAGTGATAGTTTGCTGGATTGTACATTCTGATTGTTGGCATGAATACCATGATAGTTTTGTGTTCAGTGGGAAGCTGAAGCGTAGCACATAATTCCTTGCTGCATTTCCGAATTTCTCTACTTTATAGCATTTGTTTTACAGAGTATATAAAGCTAGTGTAGCAGATACATGAGTGGCATGTAGTATACTACTGGTCTTGATGGTATTGTTCACCGAATTTCATTATCATCTGGATAGAAGTATCCAATGTAGTAGAAGCTAGATTGACAAGGCAATACCAATGTTTCCGCAAACTAGTTTTGTTACAACTGCTTCGGGATAAATTTTGGTCCAAACTTCTCACTGTTTTGTTCATACTCCGCGTGTTCATTGGTTTGTTGCTCCATGAATGAGAGGATAAGTATTTTTGTTCTGTGCGGTTATTTTTCCCAGTAACTCGTAGTTGCTGCAAAAAGGTTCATAAAACCACCATTTTTGTTTCACCAGTAATCCATATGTGTACATATATATAGGATCAAGTATTTTGTTCAGGTGGTTATTTTTTTATTTGCTTTTGGTATTTTGACAAGGAATGATTTCAATTTTAAAGGAATTTAACCGAAGTTATATAGCTGCAGAAGGAAGTTTTAAGAAGAAATCAAGCTGCTAGCCCATAGAGCAAAAAAGAAGAAATTCTGTGGTTTTCCAAGTTGGGTAGATGCATTTCACTAGCTCAGTGGTTTTGTTGCACACCATTCTTTCTTTTCTTTTCTTTTCTTGCTAGATCTTTGGTTAGCTTGTACTTCCTCTGTACGGAATTAGTTGACGCTCAAACGGATGTATCTAGACGTATTATTATTATTCCAAAAAAAAAATATTATGCAACAGGAGAAATCCTGCTGTTTTTGAGGGAAAAAATAACCAAATATAACATTTCTTTGTTTTTATTACAAACCAAGACAAGCCGTCCAGCTTGATCGTGAACAAAACACCAAGCTAGAGGAACCAAGCAAGCAATCCAGTGCTACTTGCTTCACACACCAATCCAAACCAATCCAATCCAATCCAATTCAGTCAAGCATACTCACACCATGCATAGCTTGGTGAAGAAAGCACACCATTTATTCCTCCATCAAAAGTACGTAGCAACACCCTCACCATGCCGCAGATGGAGCATGTAAACCACACTTAAAAGCCAAACACCGACAAACTAGGGGAAACAATCCAGAGAGTTGTGAGTGAGATCACAACTCAATTGTAAGCCGCTTGACCTCTTTTTGCATCAAGATTACCTAGGAAATGAAGAATGTGAATAGAAAACATTGATTAATCTGATAGTAAATAAAAAAAAACAATGACACCTGCTTGCTCAATCTATCAATGCACGGAACAAAATCCATGTCCGAGCAAACTGTACCTCAGAACGGAGACCCTCGGGAGGGTCTTCTTGTAGTAAGCCGAGTGGCGCGTCTCAAAAAGCGATGGTTCATGGTCGGCCTCGGGGCCGTCCCACTCGAGCCTATCCCACCAATCCTTCTCGCAGTCCACCACCGGCTTGGGGCCTTGGCGCGACACGGTTGGTACCCGTCTCAGGCCCCAACAGTCCTTGAGGGTGATTGTCTCCAGCACCGGCGCGACCAGTGATCTGACCCCGCATATCTGCTCTAGCCTGTGGAGATGATATAGCCTGATGTGCTTTAGCTTCTCTAATGTGACACCAGATGCTATCTCTTGAGCGTGCTCATTGGTGGCCAGTGGGAAAACATGTTGGAGATTTTGGCAGTATACGATCTGAATGGTCTCTAAGTTTGGCATTGGGTAGGAAATAGGGAGGACAAACACCAGCCTAGGACAGTTGTGCAAGTATACGTGTTGTAGGTATCGAAAGCTGTAGAAGTCTAATGTAATATCTCTACCCCAGATGCAATAGGCCATCAGGAGATCAGATGCAGAAAATACCCTTATTCTACTAAAGCTTTCATTTCCAGCCCAACTTGGGAAGAGAGTGTGAAGGTTGGGGCACCTCTCAACATGACACCATTCTAAATGCAGCCATGATGTTCTTGACGCTGGAAGGTTAGCTGTGATTGAGATATTGTCATGCACATGCAATGATTTCACTCTATACTCTATGAAATTTCTGAAATTTGCATTGACATTCATACTCTCTAAATGGTGGCTTCCTTCACCAATCTCTATATGGACGCTCAAAGGATAAAGTCGTCGGTGGTCCCACACCAAGGAAGAAGGTGTGACAGTGTCCTTGTTAATGACAATATCTACGTAAGGTAAGAAGGGCCCTACGGGAACCAAACCCTCTAGGGTAGTGCCAATATCCTCAATACTTTTGGTGATGTTGACTTGGCTCTGGATCATAGTAGAAATATGGAGGTGCACCTTGGGGTCATACCGATCGAGTCCCTTTATGACAGACCAAATGAACCTTCCATTTGTAAAAGCCATGTGTGCCTCAAAGACAGAGGGCCTCTGTTCTCCACAGTGGATCATTGGTCTTGTCTTCCCACGAGTGTCTACATGTAGAACTTCCAGTGAAGGGTTTCTTCCATCCCAGAGTAGGCTACGGAGTTGCTCACAACCCAACATGAATAGCTTCTTGAGCCGTGCAACATCCATTGCACCGAGGTCAAGTGTTTTAATGGCTGTGCTAGAAAGGTCCAGCTCCTCAAGATTGGGCAATGCATGCAAGAACACGTTGCACAATCGAGCACAACCCTCTAGGGAGATCCTTCTCACCTTGGCTTCTGGGACGTTGCGGGACTTGGGACACAGTTCTTTTTCTGGCAATTGTATGGGATGTATCCACTTCTCTGCTGGGCCATAACCATCGAAGCTAAAACTCTCGAGCAGTGGAGGGGCTCCTCCGAATACAACCTGCTGCAAGCTGGAACAACCATCAAGAACTAGCATCTTCAAGTACCGTGCCGTTGTCATTTCCGGCAATGATGCCAAATGAACGTTACCAGACAAGTCAAGGAGCTCCATATTCATCATATCTACTGAAGAGCATGTGTCCATCATGATCACATCTGAGGATTCGGTTACCCGGAGCTTGTGAATGTTCTGTAGCTTTTCCCATGCTTGACTTACATACCTCCACGAGACACCCTTGGTATTTACCTCCCTAAGATTGGTCATCAAATCTATCATCTTTGACAGCAAGACAAACTCCGTGAAGCGTATGTCAAGCACCAACAGATCTGGGAAACATGGCCCTCCACCTTGATCCTCCCTTGTATTTGTGCAATGGTGAAGATAAAGGAATCTTAGGTTGTGACAAGATCGGAAAGGAGGGGATACAAAATCAAAGCTGCACTTGCAGAGTTTTAGCACGTGGAGGTTGCTGGCTAATACAAAAAGGTCATTTGGTAGTTGTAGTTGAGAATCTCCCCCCGATGTTAGGAAACATGATGATGTAATGACAGGAATAGTTGAGATATCTTGTGCCCCTAGTTGGTTGGAGGAGATTAAAATCCAGCGGTTAAATCTTTGTTGATCGAAACAACGTGTCAATAGTTGTGTTCTGTTAGATGGATAACACAACATCCGAAGTATCACTTCATACAATGCACTGCCAACCTCGTAGGCTCTGTCCCCTTGAAGGACCCCATCACATATCCAGTAGTTGCAAACATGCGTATCCCAAGCAAAGTCAAGACTGAAAGGTTTTCCGAGTATTGGCTTTCTTATTTTCAGATTCTGGAATCTTTTCTTAAGCTCGGCCTGTGCATCGATATCATAGATGCTTCTAGGCATTCCGCGTAGTTGCTCTGTCAGGAACAGTGAGTACGAGAAGCAATCCAAAACTATTGTTGGGTTGATGTCATCCAAGCCGGTGAAACCAATCACTTCAGCGGCTTCTTCCCGCAATGAATGAAGCAATATACCATCCACGTTTAGGTTGCCCACATGAGATAAACGAATTACTTTGAAATATGCAGAACTTAACTTTAACTTGTCTTTTCTCTCTGAGAGTTGAAGTCTTCCATAACCACTCCATAACAGTTGCCCTAAAGCATATGTCCCAAATTCAGGATTAGGAATGCCACACTCTGCTAGATCAATGACTTCTTCTCCCCCATAATGAAAAATCATCAGAAATCTTTCATTTCTTAGAGAAGCGTTGATCTCACTTCCGATGCGTGGTATCTCTAGTCTAGAGCCGATCTTTATCCCTCTAAAATCATCATCCTCATCCTCCTTATCAAACATGGGCAGTAAATGGCCAAGATTTAACTCCTCCACGATTGCCCTCTGCAAGGATCTTCTACTTTTCCATAGAGAGCAGTCTACATGGATAATTTTGCCAAAATGCTTTCTTCTGTCAGGGTCACTTCTTCTCGATTTCAGGAGTTTGGCTGTGGCCTTAAGAACAGCAGAGGCTCCTACACCTTCGCCGCACCAGCCAGCCAAGAAGAATGATTTAGCTGCCTGATTATCATATGACTCTGAGAGATGATCAATCAGCTTTCTGGGGGCGTCCTCAAAACCGTGTATCAGCTGTAGTAATGAGAAGTTGTTAGATATGACTTTGTGGTACATATATGGGTAAGATAGTTTCAATAGCTACAACTTTTGACTTGACTAAACGCGGGCGATGAATGATGCAACATTAATGTATAAGGCCAGTCAAGTAAAGCATCCGATCCGGAAGTTTAAATATAGGACCAACGAAAATAACCTATATAGGTACACAAGATAACTTTTTCATTAGATAATAAGCACTAAATGACTAGTTTGTGGATCCTTGTTTCGCATCCGTTGAAGTATAAGTGCATTGCCTGTGTTCTCCCCGTGAGCTTGAGCTTTTGGGTGATCTGGCAGGTGCACACAATCCAATAATATATCGTGGGTCGCTAGAGTGTGTGTTCTGTGTAGCTGAGAGCTGAGAGCTATCGCACGTACATTGCTTTGCTTTCTCTCTCCCCAAAGCATGGCCCATGCTGGTTCCTCGCTTGCACATTGCCGATGCACTTTGTCAGCCTTTTCTTTATGCTTCTTCTTTGATTCTTCTTTTGCTTTGCGTGGTATTGACAGATACAAAAAGACCGGTGGTAGTAAGTTGTAACATACAAATGTTCTCTTCTGCTTCCTTGTAGATGCAAAAGGATTAGTTTAATTAGAGGTGAGAACAAAAGTCACAATGTGTTCACTGATGGAAAGCAATTAGCTCCTAGTTTCCTCCCACTTGGTTTGCTGCGCACATGGTGCACAAGCAATATATAGGCAAAAAAAATCTAGGATATTACTCCCGGGATGTTGCAGAGGCTTTGGCCATCCATCGATGGATGTCGCACAGTTAGGGGATCTGAGCCCTTTGGCCTTAGGGCTTGGGGCAATACTTCGAGGTTTGGCTCAGGGTGCGCAGGGTGCAACTTTGCATCATGCTAGGCGTCTCCCTTTGGTATTGGATTATGGACGACTACACTTCCAACAACTGCTATGATGAGAGCGGCTTGTGCCTTCAGTATGCACCTTGTTGTGTGTTTTGCGGCCGGTCGGAGGAGATGATGATCCATCGCTTCACCGGCCACTCCTTTTCGTGCCCTTCTGGATCCGATCGACGACATGACCACCCGTTGCGTGGTATGATTTCATGGACCGGAGCCAACAAAGTTATTATTTCGTCTGGTTTAAAAAGGCACGTCTTCGACTATCACGGTAAATCTGTACTCAGTGTATTTTTTTGCCACTAAATTGCGATAAAAAAATGTTCGATCTGGCATGGTCAAATCTCAAACATTCAGGATTTATCATTTTTATTTTATCAATGCATTGGGACCAAGGTTTTGGATCCCAAATGCACATTTTTTTCTCGAGGGGCACCGGAATTCGCGGTTACCGTGGTAACCGCGAAATACCAGAAAAAATTTGGACGAAATTTGAAATTAAATTTTAAATTCAATTTTTTTTGAAGTCGATATAGATAGGGGTTTAACTTAAAAAATTATCCTGGCGTAGTGGCTGTTCAAGCCGAACCGCCCCTTGCTGAATGGTCGCGAGTTCGACCCCTTCCACTCTAACAATTTTCTAGCTTTTTTAACTTTTGCATATCAAAAAGAAATTAAAAAAGCATGTGTCAAGATTCGAACTGTTGCCACTAGGCCACGACCACTTATATGTTAATAAAGAAGAGATGGCCTGTATTTAACTATGCTATAAGTGTTTGAATTCAAAATATTTAAAAATTTCGAGATTTTTTGCCCGGTACGAGTGTTTCTCAAGGGGGGGGGGGGGGCGATAAACGCGGTAACCGGACGAGATCACGAAATTTCGTTTGGTTACCAAAACAGTGATGGAGACATAAGTTTCTTTTGCTTAAACAACTAAGATATGGTTAGAGAAAAACTAAGATACTCCCTCCGTAAATTAATATAAAAACGTTTAAATCATTAAAGCAGTGATCTAAATGCTTTTATATTTCTCTACGGAAGGAGTAGTATTGTAATCGTCTTAATTAAAAGACTGAATAGGGATAGAGTAGAAGTACAGTACAGATCATATAATTGTGAGAAGTGAAAAAAAAAATAAACTGTTCTCCGACCCGCAAATCTCCGACCCGCCTATTCCGTTCCAGGCTCTCACCGCCGCCGCCGCCGCCTCCAGGCTCCCGCCGCCGCAGGGTAGAAAGCGCGAAGACTTGAGATGGCTCCCGCATCACCACCGCCTCCCTTGGCCGGCCAGGAGCGTGGACGGGTCAAATCGCCGCCGCGGGACACGCCGCTCGTGGGATGCGCCGGCGGCGCTCGGCGGCAGGGCTCCTCCTCCCCAAGGCCCAGCCATACCTCTCGCGTCGGCAGCCTCCAGTGATTTGCTCTTCCTTTCCCCTGGATCTCACGTTTTTGAGAATTTCACCTAAGCTGCTAGGTTTCTCTCCCAGGTCACTGAAGAATACAGTGCCGATGGAGACTACGGTGGGCACACCGCCGGAGCTGCCGGAGGAACTCCTGATGACCGTCTTCGGCACCCTCGAGATCCCTGATCTTGTACGCGCTGCTTCCGTCTGCACCTCGTGGCGCTCCGCCTACACCGCACTGCGCAGCCTCGGCAAGCACAAGCAGGCCCAGACGCCGTGCCTGCTCTACACCTCTGAATCTGCTGGTGACAATGTTGCGTGCCTCTACAGCCTCGTGGAGAAGAGGGTCTACAGGCTGACCCTGCCGGAGCCACCTCTCCGCCGCCGGTTTCTTATTGGGTCCTCGCTCGGCTTCCTGGTCACCGTCGACGATATATCTGAAATGCACCTCGTCAATCCTATCACTGCTCAACAGATTGCTCTTCCTTCAGTGACCACCATGGAGTACGTGAAGCCCATCTTTGATGACTCGGGTGCTGTCCACGAGTACCAATACCCATGTCATTTTGCAGGACGAGCTTTCTTCGCGCCATCGATCGTCGCTCGCTGTAAGCTGCGAGAACAACTCCAGATCAAGGCGTTTCTGTTTCATGATACATCCACGGGAAGCTACATTGTGGCGCTCATCCACGAGCCATTCAACCACCTCTCGTTTGCAAGAGTAGGGGATGATAAGTGGACCTTGCTGCCACCACACCATCACTATCAGGACTGCACCTACAAGGATGGGTTGTTGTACGCGGTGGATATAAAGGGAGAAATCCATGCCTTCGATCTTAACGGTCCTGCTTTTACAATGAAGATTATCAGGGGGATCGACGAGGATTTTTATCCCGATGCCATATACATTGTTGAGGCCCCATGGGGTGGTCTGCTGCTTGTTTCAAGATTTAAAGAGTTTGAGGATCCTGCTGAAGATGGTGACCCTGAAATATATGTTCCACATACTACGGAAATCAAATTACACAGAGTTGATGATGGCACAGAGAGGCTTGTGGAAATCGATTGCTTGCCTGACCATGTGCTGTTTCTTGGGCACAACCATCCACTTTGTCTGAGTGCCAAAGATTACCCTGCTCTCAAGGGAAACCATGCCTACTTTACTGACGATGATGAGTACAATAAAAACCGTAAGAGTAGCCCTCGTGATATTGGAGTAGTTGGCTTGAGCAATAATCGCGAGATGGACCTTGTGTCTCCTCTGCTTTGGTCCAACTGGCCTTCTCCAGTGTGGCTTACACCCAGCCTTACGGTGATGAAACTGCCATCAAATGACCGTTGGCTCAGTGGATGGGATCATGTACTCTCGAGACCATCACCGACTGAGGCTACGGTAGGCACTACACTCCTGGAGCTACCAGAGGACATCATGATGCGTGTCTTTGCCACCCTTGAGATCCCTGACCTCGTACGTGCTGGTGCTGTCTGCACCTTTTGGCGCTCTGCCTACACCGCCCTGCGCAAACTTGGCACACACAAGCAGCCCCAGACGCCGTGCCTGCTCTACTGCTCTGAATCTTCCAGCGAGAATGTTGCCTGTCTCTACAGCCTTGTGGAGAAGAGGGTTTACAGGCTAACTCTCCTGGAGCCGCCTCTCCACAGTAGGCTTCTGATTGGGTCCTCTCTTGGCTTGCTGGTCACCGTCGACGAGAGATCTGAAATGCACCTTGTCAATCCGATCACTGGTCAACAGATTGCTCTCCCTTCAGTGACCACGATGCAGCACGTGAAGCCCATTTGTGATGACTCGGGTGCTGTCCACAAGTATGAATACTCAAGGCACATGGCAAACCAAGCTATCTGCCCTCCAAAGATAATTGCTCCAGCTGCCCTGAGGGAAGTCTTCCACCAAAAGGCTCTTGTGTTTTATGATACACCCACAGGGAGCTACATAGTGGTGCTCATCCACATGCCGTTTGGTCAGCTATCCTTTGCAAGGGTAGGGGACGATAAGTGGACCTGGCTGCCACCTCACACTGATTATTTTGACTGCACCTACAAGGATGGGCTATTGAATGCAGCGACTCTAATGGGAGAAATTCACACCTTTGATCTTAGTGGGCCTGCTGTTACAATGAACACTATCATGGGTGTGGATGATGATGACGATTTTGAGATTCAGGGAGCATACATTCTTCAAGCTCCATGGGGTGGTTTGCTGCTTGTTTGGAGATTGAAAGTGTATAGTGGCAATCCTGATGATATTTCATCACTTACACTGCACACCAAAGGAATTAAAATACATGAGGTTGATGTTGCTGCCAAGAAGCTTGTGGAAATTGATTGCCTGCACGGCCATGCGCTGTTTCTTGGTCATAACCAGTCACTCTGTCTCAGCACCAAAGAATGCCCTGCTCTCAAGGAAAATCGTGTCTACTTCACTGACGATAATGAGTACATAACTGTACATAAGGATAATCGTCGTGATATAGGACTACTTCGCTTGGATAATAATAGCTGGGAAAGCCTTGTGTTTCCTCAGCTTTGGTCCAACTGGCCTGCTCCTGTGTGGATTACACCCAATCTTACAATGATGAAACTATCATTAAATAAGTAGGCCGGCTTCAAGAAGGCTTAATTGCATTGCTTAGGACTATGAGCAGGAGTAGGAGGAGGCTGGTTTCGACAACGCAATTACAAATTCTGGCATCAAATGACCGATGATTCAGGAGGTCGCGTGATGCATCGTGGTGTCAAGTTATCATCTATCAAGTATTTAAGCTTCATGGACATGTTTGTTGTTGTATCGTGTGTGGGACTCTGCAAATTTATCATGTCTTGTGACTGATGTGTGTGTGTGGTTGTGTCTTTTTCATGACTCCTGGGAGAAGTCAGAGAAATAAGAACTTTGCTATGCTTGTTTTGTGGTGATTTGTCCGTTGTGAACTTGTGATGATCACAAGAACATTTGCAAGCTGCTGTTCTGGACCCGCGGCGTTGTTGTTTGGAGCTGATGAGCAGCTGCTCCTATGAGATGGATGTGTTCCAACTCCTCCCCTTTGTTAGTTTTGTTCATTCGTTCAGTTAACTGACTTTCCATCTCTGGTCTCTGTGGCCGCTTGCTGTTGTATGCAAGACAGCAAGAAGCCAAGAAAAGGATTTCAATATTCTAGGGCAAGCATGAATTTAAATTGCTGCTGTTTTTCAGTTACTTTGAGGGATATATGTTTGTTATATTGCACACCAACAGAACTTGGGACGTGCTCGCCGGCGTGGACCTAGGCCAGGCCACCACCACGATCGACGGGACGCCATCAAATCAAACACCGCGCGCCGTGCTTGCTGTCTTCCTCCTCGCCTGCCTCCGGCTCCGGCATGCATGCATATAGCCGCATGAGATCGATCCTCCGCCTCAAAATCAAAAAGAAAAGAAAAGTTCCGTTTTTGCCATGCATACATGTGGTGTGTGTGTGCGTGCGGAGTGAGTGAAGTAGACGTGCTGCTTTACTGACCGGGATTGCAACAAGCAGTAAATCGCACTTAAATTCCTATTGATGCAAAGGCAATCCGTGGAAACTTAGTTGCTCACGTAATGGATCTTCCCACCAGGCACTAGGGGTACGTACGTGCTTTTCATCAATCAACTAAATAAAGGTATTCCCTCCGTTCTGAATTATTTGTCGCAGGTATGGATATATCTAGATATATTTTAGTTTTAGATACATCCATTTCTACGACGAGTAATTTGGAACGGAGGGAGTACGTGGTTTTGCACGATGGATGCCACGATGACTTTTTTTCATTTTTCATTCAGTGTGTGTGGATTATTATGTGCTTCTTTTCTTTTCTTTGATCCATCCGTGGTTTGGTATTAAATTCCAATGGGTGGTGCGTTGGGAAATTTAGTCAGTCACTAGGTAATGTGCCCGTGCGTTGCGACGGGAGTAGTACACAGGGATAAATCTTGATTTATTTTGTATGTCTTTCAATCTACGAATTGGATCGAGTGTATATATATGTCGGTAAAGTAAGAAGTAAAGCATCGAGAGAACCAACATAGTGTACCGTGCACATTAGTGAATTGACATCTGCCATAGGTCACGAATCCCTTCTTGTTGATGTTTTCCCACAAGCTAGCGGGCCTGGCGGATGCCATGTTTGCACACTTTTCAGTTTTCACGAGCTGGCTTCATCAATGGCCATAGCTAGTAAATGCCCAAGCTCGTTGGACTGGACGCGCATGCACCACCAGGCTGGCCCGCCCTTATATTATAAGTATATAAGTATAAATATATGTGTGTGAATGCAACCGTGGAGTAGTTTAATTCTTGTCTATTGAGCAGTGATCCCTGACAACAGTCACTCACGTAGGCCCTGGCAAGCAACACAAGAGAAGTCCCTGAACAAAATGAATGCCTACCTGAAGCCGCCGCTCCTCGCACCTCAACCTGATTCTTGGTGAAAGGAGTTTTGCATGACCGGTGCGCCCGGTGGAGCGGCACAGAAAGAAAGGTTATTGGTTTGCAGCATTGTATTGCAGTGTTTTATTCCTATTGGAATTTTTGCATTGTAGTTTTTGTTTTCAAGAATTATGTTGTGGAAATATATAATTTTTGCAATTTATAGAGGGGAGAGAGACGAGCTTTGCTAGACGTACGGAGTTTTACAGGAGGTTTACAGGTTGCTTAATAGTGATTGGCCGAGGATTGATTAAGGTGCACGGGCCCACCGGTGAAAATCAGGGGGGGCCAATTAGAAGAGCGAATGGTCCTTAACCTGTAAAAACCCGTAGAATGAGCCTGTACGTGTAGCATTTTTGGAAGAGAGACTTTAGTGGACCGTGGACGGATTTTAACCACGAGTAAGTTGCGTTGTCGTAGGTTTGGAAAAAAGAAGAAACATCACACTCGGTTGGAACCACGATGAGCCGTACAGTAGTAGCCAGCCAACCCACTGTTGTTTTAATTTTTTTTATTACAACGCATGTGGGCATGACGTACATAACCGGCTCGACCTAGCATGCGGGTGAAAACGGCTATAAGGTGGAGGCGGTCTGATTTGCGACACATGTGATTGACCCACCTCCTAGTCGGTAGAGCATCAATCCATGGGATGTACGATGTGAATCTGAGCGGAGGGTCGAGATTAGTTATAGAGGAGATGGATCCGTGGGAGGCGCAATCGACCAATCAGAAATCAATGAACTATCTCATGCGGATCAACCGGGACAACCAACCAGCGAACCAGTCCGGATGAACGGGTAGTACTGACTGCATGTACTACGAAACTAACCACACACGCCGCGGGCCGTCGGATCCCTAGGGGTCAGGCGGCTAAGAGCACTCGATCCGTGGGATGCGCGAGCGGGCAATCGAAAAGCATTGATCCATGGGATAATATGCATGTGACTAACCAAGCAAGCAGCTAAAGAGAAGAATAAACGAGAGGAAAAGAGTGGAACAAACCATCGAGTTCGAGCAAACCATTGTTTTTTTTTTCGGACGCCGCAGGCCGCCGAATGGGTAGGTGTCGGACGGCTGGGATCGGTTCCGAAGGGTCAGATCCATGGGAGGCGCGGTGGACTAATGGAAAAGCATCGATCTATGAGACCGTATTAATTATGAGATTGACTAAGAAAGCAACAAAGGAAAATGATCCATGTGTGATTGACTAGAAACGAGCCGTCGGATTGCTAAGGCCTTGTTCGGTTAAACCTCTCCTGGAGGGGATTGAAGAGGTTTGGAGGGGATTGGATAAGTTTTGACTTGTCTGAGATTTAATCCATTCCAATCCACTTCATTTTCCTTCAATTTTATTGCAACCGAACAAATTGAAACCGAACAAGCCCTAAGAGTTGAGCGGCTGGGATGGATTACAGAGGGGGCGATCCGTGGGATCATATTTTTGACCAATGGAAAGAAAGCGATGCGTGGGAAAGAGGGAGAAGGTGAAAAGAACCTCAAAAGAAATCTCACATCCACTTCACCTCTTGCTCCGCTTCCCACCCAACTCCACCTCCAAATCGCCGCCGCCGCCAACCACCACATCTCCGGCCACCGGAGTCTCCCCTCCCCTTCATCGCGGCTGCTGGTCGCGGATCAACCTCCCCATCGGGTGCCGACTCCTCCATCCACGGCGACGGCCTCCCCATCCGGCGGATTCGTCTCCTCCTCCATGGCAGGAGGAGCCCGAAACCCTAGCACCCGCCATGGCGACCTAGCACCAGGAGGCCGCCGTAGGATCCAGGAACCGGCCGGCGCATCCTGCAGCCGCCGGTCCAGCATGGCCTCGAGGACTCCAAGGTCTGCTCCGCCCTTCCTCTTCCCCGTCCATGTCCATGTGTCGAGCCGAGCCTCAATGTTTGATTGATCTCCTTGTCTGGCAGATTCCTCCATATGTGTGACCCGTAGGTGGACATGGATAGACGCATCACCATCTTTATACTAGGAACATAAAAAACTTTGAGACCAAATCAACAACCTTTCTTACAGTTTACCCGCTAAACATAACAGCCATGTTTTAATCAACTAAAATCGTCCATACAGTGAACCCGGATCGGTTTAGACTACGGATGATTTGTCGTCACAAAATGACTTACGAACAGCTGCAGTTTTGTAATTTTTAGTTTTAAACCATACATGCACCCCTGTGTTCAAGCATTTCACCATTTCATTAGGGAATAAATACGGGAGGAGGATCTTGTATCTATTTCAACACCAGAGAAGAAATAAACACTGATGATTGCTTGTATTTTCTTTCTTTGCAGGCGAGGATGATGACGACGCCGAGGAGGACGAGGACCCGAGCTCTAGCCCGACCGGCGTGGTCCCTGCTGCTGCCTGCAGGTAGCACCTCCCTCCGCCCACTCACTTGCTAGTCTCTCAGTAGGATGCGATTGTTCTAGTAGCTACCATTTACATGGCTGTGTATATATGTATTTGCCCATGGTTTCATGAATTATGTAACCCGCCTAGGAGATATGGGTGAGGAACTGAAAGGATAATATGCTTCCGTGAATTGTCCTGCAGATATGCGCCATATGGGAGATCCTTCTCGCCGGACTTCGGGAGGAGGCGCTCCCTTGGCGACGGGGTTGAGAGCTGGCGTGGGTTTTGTCAGACCATTCGTCCTACCCAGATGGGATCCTCGCTCAATATCGGTAAAGATCTCGCCTTTTCTCATGAATACATGTGTGCTACAATGAAACTGGTGCTCGGATGCCATGGTCCTTGGGCGTGTGTTTTCTACTCCCTCCGATACTTATTATGAATCGGAGGGAGTAGTACATCGTGAAAAGCCACTGATTAGCAGTATAAATTGCTGCATTTTCATATTTCCATCAGAGCTGTTTTTCTGGACAGAACATTCAGAGCTAGACCCTTCCAATGGATATGTATAATTTTCAGTGTATGCAAAACACTACTAGTATGCATGCACATAGTTCTGTTACCCTGAACCCTTTTTTTTTGTCAGAGATGCCTCTTGCCTCTAACTGCTGCACCATCGAGTCATCTTCCTTAGCCACCACACGCTGCAATTTTTTATGCCAAATTAATGAATGAACGCCTTGCTTGTTCTTCTATTACTAGTATAAACAGACTAGTAGTACTGGCACTGTATGATGGATGGAGCCATACCATACGTGCTGTCCTCTGATGCAAAAAATTCCTCACTTTCCTTTACTTATTAGTATAGTAAAAAACACGATTGGTTATTCATTGTGGGAGGAGAATCATGTATGTATTATTGTATTTCATTACAGAAGAAATGAATACCGCTTGCTTGTATTTGCATCTTTGCAGGCATTTATCATGTATGCAGCACGCGAGGATGATGACGACGCCGAGGAGTATGAGGACCTGAGCTCGAGCCTGACCTTGATGGCACACATCACATGGTCCCTACTGTCCGCCGGTAATTACTCCCTCCAGGTAGCCTCCCTCTGCCTCCCTCCGCCCACTCACTTGTTAGTCTCTTGGTAGGATGCGATTGTTTTAGCAGCCATCATTTACATGGTTGCATATATATGGATTTGCCCATGGTTTGTTTGAATCCAAAAATGGGGAGCACAGTGAAACATCAGCACAATGGATACTAGTGAGCTACTAGCACATCCCAATTCACTATATTGGTAGCTTGAACAACTTGATCGCTTACAAACAGCTACTAGTTTTAGCTATCACAGTTAAGCATTACTAGTACTCTGCTAGCACCAGCAGCACCAAAGCATCCTATTTTCTTCTTGTTTGGTTGAAATTATATTTTGGGCTCAGTAAAGTAAACACACCCATCAATTAAGGGTCGTCGTGCCACCTGATTGGTATTTAATGTGCCTAGCTCTCCTCTCGATCTGAGCAACCTTAAATTATCAGCTTCTTATGATGGTTTGCAGGGTTAGAAGATGCATCTTGTGTGTATTATACTGTTTGATCAACCTCGGCTTCTTGAGGTCCACGAGTATCCACTAATGGTGTCCTTTTGTTTCCTCTCTGTAGGTTTCGCAGCATTCTCAGGAGGAGAACTGGTGGGTGTTTTTTGACTTTAACGTTGGGAAAGCAGTTCGGAGGGGCAAGTTCGGGCATGTTTACTTGGCTAGAGAAAAGAGGGTAACTACTGTTGCTAATCTCAGATTATTATGTTCATTGCTATAATTTCAGTCCCTTTTTCGATGCAGTAGGCTGATTAGTTAAGCACTGCAATTACTGAAGGAACTTATCAATAGCTACTCTAGTTAATGGTTCAATAATCAGGGCTCAAATATATTTGTTCTGAGACTATAGCATGGTGTTGAGTGACACTGGTTCTCATATGTGCCTTTGGGTTTAAAAGCAGAAGTGAAGCACACAGTCGTCATCTACATGCACATGCTTTTTTCAGCTGAGTCGAGATTCAGAAGCTTAGTGTATACCATCTGTCCTGCCTACTTTTCTGCTTCATAGTGTCAACATTATCCCTGTAAAGAAATAACAATGTCAGAATTAGTAGCTTCCAGTTTAAAATTAATAGAAACAGTTAAAATAGCCCTGTTTCAACTGAATTGGTACACTGTTTCTTTCGTGTTCTCAAAAAAGATATGAATTACATGGATTATTTGAAGATATTCTGGGCTACGAACTTCCTAAAGGAAGCTAATGAGCAAAAACATTAATTTTGTGCTTCATCAATGTATCTTCTCATGTTACTTGAAGAATCACTGTCTCATCATCTGCATCTTTTATTGTTCGAACCTGATGAAGTCTGAACATGTTGCTATGACTTTGTCAATATCTAATAAGTTCTTGTTCTCGCAGAATGTTGACAGGTTCAATTTTATCTCATGAGATGATGCGTGCGTGGTTGCGACTTAAAGGTTGTCTTTAACTCTTGTTCTTGAGATGATGCGTTCTAGTGATAATTACTTACTAAAAGCATGTCTTTGCTCTCATTAAACACATTTTTAAGGTAATTAACATGGGGGAAGAGAGAGTCACCACCTGAATCACTAAAACAATTTAGTAACAATTGAGGTGGTATTAAAATGCACTGTTACTATCTGGTCTTAAATATCACGGGTGCGTTTCTGTAGTCGAATATGTTTCCGATGTATATGCTCGGCTGAGAAAACACGGAATTTACTAAGGTGGGTGTTTTATGGTGACCTGCTACTCGTTTGAGATACAGATAGACTACTAGTTATTCAGCATTGTGGATATGGAAAATGATGTGTTGTTATATGTTTTCCTGAGACTACATTCATCCATAGTCTTGGATTGGATCTTCTCAAAAGATGTGAGCCTGGGTTGGCCATCTTCAAGAATAATCCTGCTCCTATCTATGGTCTGCTCTTATCTGCAAGGTTATATTATGTTGCACTAACCAACATGGTAGTAATGTCAAGCAGAGTCGAGCACTGACCACTTTGCTCTGCCTGTTGTCTCAGATTTCAACTTTTGTAGGCTTAGTTTCGCGATTTGCTTGCTTGACTGAGTTTAAATAGATGGCTGAATGAGAATGATTGGTGTAGTTGGATTTATGAAGTTTACTGTAGTTGTTAGAAAATAGATGGCTGTTGGGGCAGTTGCTTTAACAAATAAACAATAATGCATCTTCTTGAGTTTGTACACACCTATTTTGCATGAAGTTCATGTTTTTCTTCGCTTTGTTCTGAAATCTTCTTGTGAACGTAAAAATTCTTACAGGATGAATGATTTGTGAAGCTTACCTACCGGAGATCCCTTGATGATAATGCTGCCAAGTTATTCTGCCTTTGTAGCCTTAGGGCCTGGATTGCAAACTCAAGATACAGACTGTAAACAGCCTTCTGCTCCTGGGCAAGGACCTTGACGTGGTCCGCATGAGGTAATGAAAGTCTTTTGCTTGTTCTTTACCCTGCTAGTTCCTCATCTGTTGCTTTTGATTTGACTCTGAGGTTCAGTGCCTTGTTCCGGTAGTTTGACTGCTTGTTCAAACCACCTAAACTTGCTATGTTGTTGAATTTTGAAATTTGGTGCTCTGTTAATTTATACCATTTCTGATCTGATCACTTGAGCAAGTATACTGGCCAAGAGAAAGTTTGGTCATTTATAATCTAATCCACTAGTACTACTGCTGCTATTGTATGATGTATAGATCCATACGTGATGCAAAAAATTCCCTCAGTTTCGTTTACTTACTACAATAGTGAACTTGCTACGGATCCTAGGTGCTGTTTTGTACGCATACATAATGAGAAGTCCCTTGTTCTGTAGTTTTCCGGACCATACATAATGAGAAGTCACTTATTTTACCCTTTTTTTTTTGTAATCCTTTAGCGTTGGGTTTGGATGCTGCTTGTATAATGGGAGTGAATTTCCTTTTGGTTTAGAGCATTTTTGCTTTCATGATAAAGCAGGGGCCTAGGGTCCTGAAGATTTGTCTCTTGTAGTAGCTGTCGTTTAGAAAGAAAGGAGTTATCTCTGAGAAATCCTTCATGGTATTACCTCCGTCTCAAAATTCTTGTCTTAGATTTGTCTAGATACGGATGTATCTAGCCATGTTTTAGATACATCCATATCTAGACAAATCCAGCACAAGAATTTTGAGACGGAAGAAGTTGTCTTGTTGACATGATGTCTACAGGAGGGGTGTATGTGTTTTGGGATTTGAAAAATAATGCTTCTTTCTTTGGAGAGCATTTTGTGAGCTCCAAACAATCTGATGTAATTTTTTAACATGCCGCTGATTGGACCGTCTGCTTTCTGATTCCCAAGAGAGGACTGTGTCTGTGTGCGGCAAAAATAAGTTAATCTTTCTGAGTTCCCAAGAGAGGGCCGGTGGCGGAATTTGTTCTGGTCTAGAGCCTTTTGTAGCCCTGAAGATTTTGTTTGGGTGTATTTGTTTTTGAAGCGCATGAATGAATCAGTTTATGAGCACAATCAGCATGCAAAATTGGCGCTCAGACTAGCATGCATATTTCGGACGGTGATTCTCGAGAGGTGCCACGCCCAGACTAAGATGATTTTATTTTTATTTTTTTGCTGAAGGGAAAACAAGGGATTTGATTTGGTTTATTCGGGCCTTTTTATGCCGCCAAATTGTAGCGTGGCGGTACGAATTTGATGCCGGGCTTGGTCAAACATGACATGGAGACGGGCATCTAGTTTAGTTTTACACCCACTTTTATTAATGCCAGCCGCCCATGCATGCGTGGGTAATTAAGGAGGCAGGCAGGGGTTGAGCCAATCAGCATGCAGAATTGGCGCTCCATCTTTCACTCGGTGATTAATAGATGGGAGCCTACGGATGATGCCCATCAGGCAGCACAGCAGGAAGGGAGGGAGAGTTTGGATCGCGCCACCTCATCGATCCGCGGCTTGCACGGCCTTTCCTTTGGCCATAGACCGTAGAGCTGGCCGCAGCCTTCTAGAGCCTCTTCTCTCCACCTTGCCGTACGTCATCTCTTCATTATATATACAAGAGGTAGTGAGGTGTCTGCATGCGGGATGCGCGTGCGACTTGGCGAGTGAGTCTGCTTCCTCTTGTTTTGTTCTTGCACGGGAGCATAGACCAAGCTAGGTAGGGGAAAGAATGAGGGGGGCGGTTCTATCTTGAATTCCTTGCTGGGGCCGGGACGATTCCTCTGGAATGACAATGATGATTAATGGTCGGTGTTGCCCTGCCGGGTATGTAGTCATGCATTTTGAGGTTGATTAATATCACATAAATGATCTCTTGATGTTAGGAATGGCGTATGAACACAGTGCTGATAGGAATTGTTCTTTTGGAGAATCAGCAACAATTAGCCTTCAACAGTACAGACAGGAATTGTTCTTCTGGAAAGAATCGAAGACTTCTAAGTTCACATGACCTGTCTAAATAGGGGACCACCCAACAACTCAATACGTAACACAAACGGTTCCTCCCAAGGATAAAATTCCATAACACACATGATAGTTCAGCGACAGAAACCAAATCCACAAGTACATTACGCTGCCACAGCATATCAGATTACAGTTCAACAAAGTGAATAAATCGACAATTAACTACGCTAGGCTGCAAATAAGTTATGGTAGTTCAACGACAGAAATTAAATCAACAAGCGCACTAGTTTTGTGAAATAAACAGTGTCCTTGGTATTTAAATTCATGCATGGTGAGTTCCAGATGGTTCATATAGACAAATGATCATAGTAGACAGGTTGAATGATTCTTACAAGTCTTTTCATTTTTCCTTAACAAAATAGTTAAGCGAAGGCAAATATATCTCCTGGTGCAAATTCTGAACAGGGAACACATGAGTAGGGATAGTGACGATAGCACGTGACGCACCATGATAGATAGTCGTCCAGACCTAGGGGCTCATGAAGTGGCATGCCATCGACGCTGTATTCGGATCGACGAGGCTCAGAGGTTCCATCCATGACATTAATTGGGCTATTGTCCTGCATACCTGGAGTCTTCATATCAAATCCCAAAGTAGATTGCGTCGGCGCCAATGGAGGGGAACACCGAAGGTGTGACAGATAGGGCATCCACCGAGCCCGTGGATGGGCACCATCTTCCTCGAATCCAAGTCGACCCGGTACACCTCGTATTTCGTATCTTCATTATTGTCATTGTTGCCTTGCCCTCGGTACACGAATAGGAGCTCCCCGCCGTTGTCCATGAGATGGAAATCACAATTCCTTGTCCTGTCTAATGATGTAGGCAGGTCGGCGGCGATGACCAGCCGCGGCGGTTGGCTTGCACTAGTCTCCAACACCATCACCGCCTTGTGGGTGAGGCCATAGAAGCGGTCGGCGAAAGACAGGGACTGCAAGAAGTATGGGCAACGACGGACCACCGTCGTCCAGTGGCCGTTGCCTGGCTTGGCGACGGCAAGTATTCCATACAAATCGAAATCGACCGCGACGGTGCTGTCATCGGCAAGGCCAGCGCCTGACACGTGCAACGCTTTCCTTGGTGTCTTGGGATCCCTCGGGTTCTGGTTTGGGAGGGTGGTGGCCGGCGGGAGGTCGGCCGCCTGGCGGGTGAGCGGGTTGAGCAGCCGGACTGCCCATGTCCCCCTGTGGAGGAGGACGAGGAGGCCCTCCATGGTGGGGCCGAACACGTCGTGCCCGTCGAGCTCCGGCAGGTCCACGTGCCTCGACCCTCGAGCAGCCGGTGGAGGAGTTGATGAGGCAGTGGCGCCCGCGGTGTCCCGTGCCCCTGAGCATGATCCACTGGCGCGGGTGGAAGCGGCAGTCCAGGACGCCGTGCTCGCGCGGGTCAGTGGAGCAGAGCCGCCACGGGCGGCAGACCGCGCGGAAGCAGACGTAGTCGGCGACGTCGTTGGCGAGGAGGCGCTCGGCGATCAGCCCCGCCGGCCCGTCGTCGAGGTTCGTCCAGTCCCGACGTGTCCGTGTGCAGGAAGAAGAAGGGTGGGAGACGAGCTTGGCTTGCGTGGAGGGCGACGACGACGGTAGCTCCGACATCTCGCTCGGCGGCGGCGGCGGCGGCTGCTGGAGGACAGCAGATTGAGGATCTCGTTTCTGTCTCTCCTGCGTCTCGATGGTAACGCAGAATTCTGATGCGGTGTATCGCCCCCATGTCGCGTGCCCATGCAGACGAGCAGGCCCGGCCTCGTCCGTTAAAACTTTCAATTTGAGACCTCGAGGGCCTCAGATATTCTGAAAGAGATTCTAAAAAAAAAAAGATATTCTGAAAGAAAAACTGGGTTTATTTTTTTCTCAAAAAAAAAACTGAGTTTACTCCGATGCGGAATTGTCAGTTTTGGTGAAATTTCACCACCCTAATCACTATAGAAGGCTAGAGGTTGATATTTATCTTGAGAACACATTGGTTTCTATTATATGCTTCGGGTTATATGTGTCTATTAATTAATCTATTTGCACCTTTCATTTTTCATGTTGACTGCTTGTTAGATCCCTTAAATATCATAAAAAAGTTTAATTTGCATATGTAGGCTCTCTCTTTTCCATCAATGTACAATCACCGGAAAAAACCCAATGCATGAATCTTCTTCTTTTTTTGCATCCTACTATAGAATTCAAAGTCATTTGCCTTTGGTTATCAAATGTTTAAGCTTTCTTTTAACCTTTCTAATATTGTTCATTGCAAGTTTTCATTCGTCTCTGCACGTATGCATGCGAGTTGTGGCTCCAAGATGCACATATAAAATATAGCTGGCCAAATGGGCCGGGCCAAACAGGTCAGCCCGCAAGCACGCCGGCACGGCCCGCCATGGGCCAGACACGGCACGGGCTAAACGGGCCGTGCCTGGCACGCGGCACGCCTTGGGCCGTGCCTGGGCCTGGAGCCTGGGCACGCGGGCTGGCACGGCACGGCCCGTTTAATTTTTTATATATATTTCAGATTTTTTTAAGCCCAATAGGCCTAAGAATCAGCCCAACAGGGTGAAAATATGCAGCCCAGCGTGCTAAACGGGCCATCGGGCCGGCCTGTTTACTAATCAGGCCGTGCCTGGGCCAAGGAGCTGCGCCCGTGGGCCGGCACGGCACGGCCCGGCTATTAAACGTGCCACGGCGGGCCGTGCCGAGCCAGGCACGATTAGCACAGGCCGTGCCGTGCCGTGCCGGGCCGACCCGTCTCGCCAGGTATGATATAAAATTGTAATGTACTGGCTAGAAATCCATAACCATGAAATAATTTGTATGTCATGCCACAGACTGTGAGTGAAGTATTGTGTGTAAATGCCAATTTCTTGTCTCAGTTTTTCCTTCAGGAGACTGATGCATTACTAATGGCAGTTATGTAATTTATTTCTGGTTCCATCTTTTTCCAAATAAAATCATAATGTATGGTTTGAAAACTACTTTTTTTGCGGGGTATCGAGAACTGCAATTTGATACATTGCCAACGAGATGCATGTTAGTGGACACGTCTGCGAAATCCATGCATGTCCACATTGATTAGTTTATTTTCCCCTTTGTAGACGGTTATGGGCATCGTAGATACGCCCACTTACATCCCTAATTTTCAGAAAATTTTCCACGGTGCAGGAAGTTTAATAATCATCGTAGAAAGTGAACTGAACTGATACAGTAAAAAGTGTTAGAGCTGCATTTTCTATATATATGTGTACGTGTTGTATACCCGTTGCATTTCCTTGTTGTACAAGTTGATCTATCAATATAAAGAGATGCCAGCCGGTTGAGGCTAACCACAGCAAATAATTCCTTTTGACTTGGTATCAGAGCGGGTCAATCCGACCTAGGGTTTTGCCCGCACACGCACTTCCGCTGCCGCCGCCGCCGCAGCACTCCGACGCGATGGCCTCCTCCGCCGCGTTGCAGCTCTCCACTTCCACGAGCACCTCGTCCCAGCCCTCACTATTAGGAAAAAAGCTTATACACAGCCACTTATTAGTAGCGCGTTATATTGACCCGCGGTACTGCTACTTAGTAGTAGTGAACTATATTGACCCGCGCTACTAGTAAATATTACTCGTAGCACGTGGATAAAAAATCACTCTACTAGTAAATATCCCAATCGTGTCCTGCAGACAGGTCATAGTAGTAGCATGGGTTTGTTGGGCAGCGCTAGTAATAGAAACGTAGTCGTAGCGCGGGTCACGAAAAGCGCTACAACTAACCCAGCCCACCCAGCCCAGCGAGACAACCAACCTAGCCTAGCGAACAACCTCCATCGCTCTCTCATTTTCTCCTCTTCCTCCCGCGAACCCTCGCCGCCACCAACAACGACGGGCGATTCCGACTACTTCCGGTAGCCGCCGCCGGAACTGCACACCCACGAGCTCTCCTCACGTCGGTGCTTCCTTCCCTCCGGCCAGATCCGCTCCTCGTGGTGGCAAGCACTCGCGCGCGACCCCTCCCCGCGGCTAGGGTTTCGGCTGCCTCCAACTCCGGTGCGGTGCGATTGATACGTCTCCGTCGTATCTATAATTTTTGATACATCACCACGATCTACACCAACACCTCCGCCATCTTTACCAACATCTCCATCACCTTCCCCCCTCTATCTACAGCGGTCCACTCTCCCGCAACCCGCTGTACCCTCTACTTGAACATGGTGCTTTATGCTTCATATTATTATCCAATGATGTGTTGCCATCCTATGATGTCTGAGTAGATTTTCGTCGTCCTATTGGTGGTTGATGAATTGCTATGATTGATTTAATTTGCTTGTGGTTATGTTGCTGTCCTTTGGTGCCCATCATATGATTGCACGCCTGGATCACACCATAGGGTTAGTTGTATGTTGATAGGACTATGTATTGGAGGGCAAGAGTGACAGAAGCTTCAACCTAGCATAGAAATTGATGCATACGGGATTGAAGGGGGACCAATATATCTTAATGCTATGGTTGGGTTTTACCTTAATGAACATTAGTAGTTGCGGATGCTTGCTAATAGTTTCAATCATAAGTGCATAGAATTCCAAGTCAGGGATGGCATGCTAGCAGTAGCCTCTCCCACATAATACTTGCTATCGGTCTAGTAAAGTAGTTAATTGCTTAGGGGCAATTTCACAACTACTAGCACCGCTTTTCCACACTCGCTATATTTACTTTATTGGTTCTTAACCTAAACAGCACCTACCTTTTATTTACTTGCTCTTTATTATCTTGCAAACCTATCCAACAACACCTACAAAGTACCTCTAGTTTCATACTTGTTCTAGGTAAAGCGAATGTCAAGCGTGCGTAGAGTTGTATCGGTGGTCGATAGAACTTGAGGGAATATTTGTTCTACCTTTAGCTCCTCGTTGGGTTCGACACTCTTACTTATCGAAAACTGTTGCGATCCCCTATACTTGTGGGTTATCAAGACCTTTTTCTGGCGCCGTTGCCGGGGAGCAATTGCGTGGGGTGAATATTCTCGTGTGTGCTTGTTTGCTTTATCACTAAGTAATTTTTATTTGCTGTTCTTAGTTGTTTTCTATCTTTAGTTATGGGTAGGAAACGCAAAATACCAAAAAAAATTAGTTGTACCTACTGAACCAATGGTTGAAGAACTAATCAAAATCTATCACACTGCTGAAGCCTATTACTTGGATCATCTTCGATCCCTATGTGCTCGTGCTGAAACCCCAACTAGCTTAGTTGAGGGCAAATCTTTAGATGAGCATGCTTGTTTTGTGTGACACCGAATATCTGAAAAAGGGAAAACTTTATTGGATCAAATTCATCGTTTGCAATGCTATGCTTGGAATTTATGTGAAATATATGATTATACTTGTTGTTCTGAAGACCCTAAGAAACACCTTCCCTACCAATGTTTGTTTAGTGATAATGGAATTGTATCCTCTTATGCTAAGGGTGTTCATAGTTACTATGATGTTCAACAAATTGAAGAATTTGTTGCTTTTAAGGGTGCTTATGAAATTGCTTCTTTGATTGAAAAGTATGATGCTACTCTTTACAAATCTGAAAATTTTGCCATATTTAAATATTGCGATGATAATTATGCTTCTAATGCCTATGTTGAACCATATATTGAGTACTACTCCATTGTCCAAGAAGAGACTAATATTTTGCAGGAGTCTATGGAAGAAGAAATTTATGAAACTGTGAGCTCATTGGATGAAAAAGATGATGAGAAGAGCGAAGAACAAAAGGAGGAAGAACGGATTAGCTACCCGTTCCCACCTTCTAATGAGAGTAACTCTTCAACTCATACATTGTTTAATTTCCCTTCGTGCTTACCGGAGGATGATTGCTATGATGATTGTTATGATCCCGTTGATTCTCTTGAAATATCTCTTTTTGATGATGCTTGCTATGCTTGTGGCCAAGATGCCAATATGAATTATGCCTATGGAGACGAACTTGCTATAGTTCCTTATGTTAAACATGAAATTGTTGCTATTGCACCCACACATGATAGTCCTATTATCTTTTTGAATTCTCCCGACTACACTATATCGGAGAAGTTTGCACTTATTAAGGATTATATTGATGGGTTGCCTTTTACCATTGCACATGATGATTTTGATGAATATAATATGCATGTGCTTGCTGCTCCTACTTGCAATTATTATGAGAGAGGAACTATATCTCCACCTCTCTATGTTTCCAATATGATAAAGTTGCAAGAAACTGTTTATACTATGCATTGGCCTTTACTAGGTGTGCATGAATTGTTCTTTTATGACATGCCGATGCATAGGAAGAGAGTTAGACTTCGTCATTGCTTGATATATGTTGCTTTGTTCTCACTACTAAATTACAAATCATTGTTAATTAAAATTGACTTTGATATACCTTGGGATCCGGGTGGATTCACTACTTGAGCACTATATGCCTAGCTTAATGGCTTTAAAGAAAGCGCTGCCAGGGAGACAACCCGAAAGTTTTAGAGAGTCACTTATTTCTCTCGAGTGCTTTCATATAGTTTTAAAACAACAAAAATAAATAGGGGAACCCAAAACTTTTTCAAAAAGGAAAGCGGAAGTGAGAAAGACAAGCATTGTTGAAGTGGGAGAGCTCCTTGAACTTTGTTCATGCTCACGGCAACTTTGTGAATCTTGATTGCAGAAACTTTTCAATAAAAATAATTATCCCCTTGTACAATTCCATTGTATTATAAAAATAATGTGACAAGGTTTGCCTTTAGGATGTTTACATTTGCTTGATGGTTTGTACGGTGCAGGACAGAAACTTTGGCTGTAGTGTGTGATTTTACATTTTTAGCTGAAACGTCAAATGGTTCTGATTCTTTTTTCACTGTCTTCCTAAACAAATTTTTTATTTTTACTAATTTTGGTAGAATTTTCAAGTATCAAAAGTATGGTGAATGTTCAAATTATTACAGACTGTTCTGTTTTAGACAGATTCTGTTTTTGATGCATAGTTTGCTTGTTTTGATGAAACTATCGATTCATATTAGTGGATTAAGCCATGAAAAAGTTATATTACAGTAGACACAATGCAAAAATAAAATATGAATTGGTTTGCAACAGTACCTAGAGTAGTGATTTGCTTTATTATACTAACGGATCTTACCGAGTTTTCTGTTGAAGTTTTGTGTGGATGAAGTGTTCGATAATTGAGAAGGTCTCGATGTGAGAAGAAGGAAGAGAGGCAAGAGCTCAAGCTTGGGGATGCCCGAGGCACCCCAAGTAAATATTCAAGGAGACTCAAGCGTCTAAGCTTGGGGATTCTGGGGAGGCATCCCCTCTTTCTTCAACAAATATTGGTATGTCTTCGGATTCGTTTCGTTCATGCGATATGTGCAAGTCTTGGAGCGTCTTTTGCATTTAGGTTTTTATTTTTATTTTTATGCACCATGCTGATATGAGATAGTCCTTGATTGATTTATAGAATGCTCATTGCACTTCACTTATATCTTTTGAGTATGGCTTTATAGAATGCTTCATGTGCTTCACTTATATCATTTGAAGTTTCGATTGCCTGTTTCTCTTCACTTAGACAACCGCCATTTGTAGAATGCTCTTTTGCTTCACTTATATTTGTTAGAGCACGGGCACATGTTTTGTAGAAAGAACTAAACTCTCTTTCTTCACTTATATCTATTTAGAGAGATGACAGGAATTGGTCATTCACATGGTTAGTCATAAAATCGTACATAAACTTGTAGATCGTTGAATATGATATGTTTGATTTCTTGCAATAGTTTTGTGATATAAAGGCGGTGATATTAGAGTCATGCTAGTCGAGTAATTGTGAAATTGAGAAGTACTTGTGTTGAGGTTTGCAAGTCCCGTAGCATGCACGTATGGTGAACCGTTATGTAACGAAGTCGGAGCATGAGGTGTTTATTGATTGTCCTCCTTATGAGTGGCGGTCGGGGACGAGCGATGGTCTTTTTCTACCAATCTATCCCCCTAGGAGCATGCGCCTAGTACTTTGTTTCGATGACTAATAGATTTTTGTAATAAGTATGTGAGTTCTTTATGACTAACGTTGAGTCCATGGATTATATGCACTCTCACCCTTCCACCATTGCTAGCCTCTCTAGTACTGCGCAACTTTCGCCGGTACCATAAACCCACCATATACCTTCCTCAAAACAGCCACCATACCTACCTATCATGGCATTTCCATAGCTATTCCGAGATATATTGCCATGCAACTTTCATCATCATCATCATATACATGACTTGAGCATTTATTGTCATATTGCTTTGCATGACCGTAAGATAGCTAGCATGATGTTTTCATGGCTTGTCCGTTTTTTGATGTCATTGCTACGCTAGATCATTGCACATCCCGGTACACCGCCGGAGGCATTCATATAGAGTCATATCTTTGTTCTAGATATCGAGTTGTAAGTAAATAAAAGTGTGATGATCATCATTATTAGATCATTGCCCCAGTGAGGAAAGGATGATGGAGACTATGATTCCCCCACAAGTCGGGATGAGACTCTGGACGAAAAAAATACAAAAAAGAGAAAGGCCAAAAAAAGAGAAGGCCCAAAAAAAAAAGAGAACAAAAAAGGAGAGAAAAAGAGATAAGGGGCAATGTTACTATCCTTTTACCACACTTGTGCTTCAAAGTAGCACCCATGTTCTTCATATAGAGAGTCTCTTGAGTTATCACTTTCATATACTAGTGGGAATTTTCATTATAGAACTTGGCTTCCAACGATGGGCTTCCTCAAATGCCCTAGGTCTTCATGAGCAAGCAAGTTGGATGCACACCTACTTAGTTTTAGTTTGAGCTTTCATATACTTATAGCTCTAGTGCATTCGTTGCATGGAAATCCCTACTCCTCACATTGATATCTATTAATGGGCATCTCCATAGCCCGTTGGTACGCCTAGTTGATGTGAAACTTTCTCCTTTTTTGTCTTCTCCACATAACCCCCACCATCATATTCTATTCCACCTATAGTGCTATGTCCATGGCTCACGCTCATGTATTGCGTGAAAGTTGAAAAGGTTTGAGAAATGTCAAAGTATGAAACAATTGCTTGGCTTGTCATCGGGGTTGTGCATGATGTGAATGCTTTGTGTGGTGAAGATGGAGCATAGCCAGACTATATGATTTTGTAGGGATAACTTTCTTTGGCCATGTTATTTTGAAAAGACATGATTGCTTTATTAGTAGGCTTGAAGTATTATTGTTTTTATGTCAAATGATAGACTATTGCTTTGAATCACTCGTGTCTTAATATTCATGCCATGATTAGACATATGATCAAGATTATGCTAGGTAGCATTCCACATCAAAAATTATCTTTTTTATCATTTACCTACTCGAGGACGAGCAGGAATTAAGCTTGGGGATGCTGATACGTCTCCGTCATATCTATAATTTTTGATTGTTCCATGCCAATATTCTACAACTTTCATATACTTTTGGCAACTTTTTATACTATTTTTGGGACTAATATATTGATCCAGTGCCCAGTGCCAGTTCCTATGTGTTGCATGTTTTTTGTTTCGCAGAAATCCAATATCAAACGGAGCCCAAACGGGATAAAAACGGACGGAGAATTATTTTGGAATATTTATGATTTTTGGGAAGTAAAATCAACGCGAGACGGTGTCCGAGGGGGGCACGAGGTAGGGGGCGCGCCCCTGGGTGTCAGGCGCGCCCCTGACCCTCGTGACCACCCCGTAAGGCGGTTGATGCCCTTCTTTCACCGCAAGAAAGCTAATTTCTGGATAGAGATCGTGTCAAAATTTCAGCCCAATCGTAGTTACGGATCTCCGGGAATATAAGAAACGGTGAAAGGGAAAAATCGGAGAACGCAGAAACAGAGAGAGGCAGAGAGACAGATCCAATCTCGGAGGGGCTCTCGCCCCTCCTGTGCCATGGAGGCCATGGACCAGAGGGGAAACTCTTCTCCCATCTAGGGAGGAGGTCAAGGAAGAAGAAGGAGGGGGGCTCTCTCCCCCTCGCTTCCGGTGGCACCGAAGTGCCACCGGGGGCCATCATCATCACCGCGATCTACACCAACACCTCCGCCATCTTCACCAACATCTCCATCACCTCCCCCCTCTATCTACAGCGGTCCACTCTCCCGCAACCCGATGTACCCTCTACTTGAACATGGTGCTTTATGCTTCATATTATTATCCAATGATGTGTTGCCATCCTATGATGTCTGAGTAGATTTTCGTCGTCCTATTGGTGGTTGATGAATTGCTATGATTGATTTAATTTGCTTGTGGTTATGTTGCTGTCCTTTGGTGCCCATCATATGATTGCGCGCGTGGATCACACCATAGGGTTAGTTGTATGTTGATAGGACTATGTATTGGAGGGCAAGAGTGACAGAAGCTTCAACCTAGCATAGAAATTGATGCATACGAGATTGAAGGGGGACCAATATATCTTAATGCTATGGTTGGATTTTACCTTAATGAACATTAGTAGTTGCAAATGCTTGCTAATAGTTCCAATCATAAGTGCATAGAATTCCAAGTCAGGGATGACATGCTAGCAGTGGCCTCTCCCACATAATACTTGCTATCGGTCTAGTAAAGTAGTCAATTGCTTAGGGGCAATTTCACAACTCCTACCACCGCTTTTCCACACTCGCTATATTTACTTTATTGGTTCTTAACCTAAACAGCCCCTACCTTTTATTTACTTGCTCTTTATTATCTTGCGAACCTATCCAACAACACCTACAAAGTACCTCTAGTTTCATACTTGTTCTAGGTAAAGCGAACGTCAAGCGTGCGTAGAGTTGTATCGGTGGTTGATAGAACTTGAAGGAATATTTGTTCTACCTTTAGCTCCTCGTTGGGTTCGGCACTCTTATCGAAAACTGTTGCGATCCCCTATACTTGTGGGTTATCAGCGATCTCCTCTCCCCTCGATTCATGCCATCTCCTCTCCCCTTCTTTCTTCTGTCCCAACCCCTCGCTTATTTCTTCGATTCGGTGTAGTAACAGCCCTCCTCCATGGACGAAGACGACCACCATGGCACGCACGTGCTCGAGTTCGCCACCGCCTACTCCGGTGCGGTGCTGGACCAAGGACCTCCGCCTCAACACATCCTAGCTTGGGTAAGCACCCCCATCCCCGTGGCTATTTCACTTTCTTCCTGTGCCCCTCTTCTCTGTTCTTCCATGAATCCTCTAGTTTCAGTTAATTAGCAGCACAACCACAGCCACACAAAGGCGTAAGCATTGTTGTAGGCACCCCACCTAGCTCGCTCCATATTCTGCAGATGTGCTCATCTCAACTAATAATCAATATTTCTTTTTGCAAATAAGTTCTATTTAACAAAAACAGTAGTTCAAACTCCTTTAAAAATTAGCAATTCAGTGTATTTTCTTGATCCGTGTTGTAGCTTAACTTATGTTGTGTTGTTACTAAACTGCAGATAAACTTGTTTGGCTGTAGCCATACTAATGTTGTACTATTACCAAACCTGTGTTTTGGCTCAATTTGAATTGCTGCATATGAAACACATATGCATGATTTGAACCGGCGGCGCTTTGGTGTTACCACCATACAAATTTTGTTCTTCAGATATGCAAAATTATTCATTGTTCATCAGTTGCTTAGGGGGACATGGTTACCTTGGTGAGTCATCTCTAGTGAATTAGGTGTTGAAAATGTTTTCTTATGTATGTTTAAGTGGGAAGTCCGATCATTTGCTGCTCAAAATCCGACAAATCAAAGGAGGAATGCACGAGAAGCAAGTCTATCATCAATGGCAAGGTTGGTCGTATTCCTATTCTTTGAGTTTTCTCTGTTTCAACCATACAATTCATCAAGCATACGGTATCATCGTTGTAACCTTTCAATTTGGTAGCTTGGAAGTAGTTTACAGTTACTATATTGTGAGTGTGTGACCTGAAAGTAAGGTAGCAAATTACTATAGATACTACTTCAAAACCATGTACTCCTACTCACTATTTCTATGTGTCATGTGTACTACCAACTTACTGATGTGTCTTTAATTCCCATAGTCTACAAAATTCATGCTTGCTATTGTATGTTTGTGCCCCTAGCTTGCATGCTGATGTTGTATGTGCATGGTGGTGGCCTCCTTCCTGTTGTTATTTGCTCCATATTGAGAATTGTTTTGTAAAAGATAATGAGATGGACGCAGTTAGGAGATGATGCTAGCAAGTTCAAACTCTCTTGAATGGATAGATCATAGTGCAGTTAGGAGAAGTGATATTATGAATATGTTGTATGCAAGTTCAGTGTGTATTAGAAAAAGTTCAACATTAAATTATATAGCAAATTCACTACATGGGGATTTGGCAAGAAGTTTTGTAAAAATGTTTATGGCGATTTGCTCCGACATGATTGTGTGTGTGTATTTTGGCAGCTCAACAAGATGAACTATACAGGCGAGGAACCTCCCAGGCGCAACAACTCCTCCATCCAAGTTGAGCACTAGGCGCCGTCAACCCTGTTGGCCACTAGGACGTACTCCCTCCGTTCGGAATTACTTGTCTCAGAACTGAATGTATCTAGAACTAAAATACGTCTAGATACATCCATTTCCGTGACAAGTAATTCCAAACGGATGGAGTACGAGGCAACGATCGGCAGTCTCGGCGGACCGGACGCCAACATGCCGATGAGGCTGAGAGCCACAAACAGGTAGCACCTCGTGATCCTGAGAACAGAGTGCTTCAGAATTCTGCATATACTTCATGTGTAGTACAATTCATATATGCACGCCTTGGTAATTTGAACAGGCTTATGCCTTGCCACCAGAATAATGAATTCAAGGTTTTGCAGGATCCAACGTGTCGCTAAGGCTGGCTGTGAGTAGGGTGCGCACTCACAGAGGATACGGATCATATCTCTTGTACCGTGTGATAGTTTCATGGAACAACTAGCTAGTGCTCTGATTTCTTGGACTAGATGCCTAGTACAATCCATGTTAATTTTAGTCTCTGTAGTTTCCAACTCTGAACTGTATGCTAGTTTTTAATGTACTGTTACTCTGGCTGTCACTATTGATTCATGTGCATGTGCTAAAAAGAAATAAAATACCCTACTAGATTTGGATGTGGACTCTAACTAACAACTTTTCACTTTCCCGACATGGGCGCAGGGTTGATTGACGCGGACTACCGCAACCCGGTGGGCAGTGTGATCTTCAACGACTTGGAGGCAGACTTCGCCATTATGACCGGCGACCGCGTCACATAGATGATCATCCAGGTAATCTCGACGCCGGAGGTCGTCGAGGAGGAGGACCTCGACACCACGTTCCGGGGGAGGTCCACCTGCGTCTAAACTCCGAGTCTTGGTAGATACATCTAGAGAAGTGGGCTGTTTAGGTTGGTGGAATGCTAGGGAAAGGTCCCCACCTTTCAATGATAGTTGTGTGCGTATGATATGGGATGTCGTGATTTCTTCCTGTTCAGATGTTCACTATTGTATCCATGAATGCTGCAAATGTTAAAGATGGTTCTATGACCCGAGCTTATTTTCTATTGGACGTGTGTCTGATGGAAGCAACTGCATCTAACTTTTATTTTTTTAATTCATAATTAGTTAGCAGTAGCGTGGGGGAACAGCAACTCGCTACTAGTATTTAGGATAGTAGTAGCGCGGGCAGCACACGCTACTACTAACTTTTTAGTAGTAGCGCGGGTGCCACCCACGCTACTACTAACTTTTAGCTGTAGCGCGATACTAGTAGAATGGGTACCCGCGCTACTAGTAGCCAATTTACCCGCGCTACTAGTAGCCTTTTCCCTAGTAGTGCCTCCGCATCATCTATCCCTGCCGGCGTCATCGTTTCCGCCCCTACCGGCCAGCCAATCAACACCATCACAGTGCGTCTAGATCACACCAATTTTCTTCTTTGGAAGATGCAGGTCGTTCCCAGCATCGCCAGCCAGGGCTGGTACGGCTTCCTCGACGGCTCCCACGGAGCGCCTCCGGCCACGATCACCGAAGGAGACGGTGCCAAGGCCGTGACCAAGCCCAATCCGGAGTACGCCTTGTGGTTCTACACGGATCAATGTGTTCTTAGCATCCTCGTCGGCTCCATGATGGAGGAGATCCTCGTCCATGTCATCGGCCGCACCATCGCGTCTTCTGTGTGGGTGTGCCTCGAGTCCATGTTCTCGGTGCAGAACAGGGCAGGGGTGCGCCAGATGCGGCATCAACTCTTGACGCTGAAGAAGAACGACCTCACCGCCGCCGCCTACTTTCACAAATTAAGGGTTTTGCGGACGCCATGGCCTAGGTAGGTCGCCTCTCTCCGATGCTGAGGTGATCGACTACATCGTCGTCGGTCTCGGGCCTCAGTACGAGTCCCTCCAGCACTCTCTCACGATGTTGGCTGCCGCCGGTGCTGACAACCTCAGCCTGTCGGACTTTTATTCCATGCTTCTCTCCTGCGAGTCCCTCGAGGAGCAGAACACCTTCGCCCCAGAGTTCTCCACCTCCACTAATGTCGTGGCGCGGCAAGGCGACGACCGTGTAGGGGGGGCGCACCTTCGCCGACACCACCGACGACAGCCGCTCCGGGGGTCGTCCCACTGGCCCACAAGGAGGCGGCCAGTACAACGGCGGCCAGCAGGCCTCCCGCGGTAACAACCGCTCCAACCAAGGTGGTGGTGGTGGTGGTGGCAACGGCGGAGGAGGACAGGGCAACGGCGATGGAAGGCGCAACAACCGGCGTGAGCGGCCCCACTGTCAAGTTTGCCGGTACTGGGGGCATGAGGCTCTCGAGTGCAAACAACGCTACAACCACGCGTTTCAGTATGACGAAAATCGTGCTGGCAATTCTGCCTCTTACCAACCTACCCGAAGTCAACCTTGGCTCTTCGACACCGGCGCCATGGATCATCTCACGAACGACATGAGCCAGATGAACATCTAGGAGCGCTACACCGGCACGGATCAAGTGCAAGTCTCCAACGGTGCAGGTTTGTCTATTACGCATGTTGTCCACTCTCGTTTACCTGGTTCATCCACCCCAATTGAACTCAAAAATATTCTTCTCGTTCCTGAACTTAGCGCTAATTTTCTCTCCGTCTATCGCCTTGTCTCTGACAATAAAATCTTTGTTGAATTTCATAAATTCTTTTTCTATGTCAAGGACAAGCTCATGAAGAAAATCCTTCTTCGCGGTAGGAGTCATGGCGGTCTCTACCCTCTTCTGTTCAGCCGCATAGTCACTTCTAGACGTCATGCGTCTTCTGGCGTTAGGCTGACTACCGAGCAGTGGCATCGGCGTCTTGGTCATCCTTCGAATAAAATAGTTCATACCATTGTTACCTCAAATAAATTGTTTTGCTCTCCAAACGTTGAGTCTTCTGTGTGTGATGCTTGTCAACGTGCTAAGAGTCATCAGTTACCATATAATTATTCTACTCGTGTTTCTACATCACCACTTGAGCTTATTCATACCGATGTTTGGGGGCCTGCTTTGCCATCTTCCGGGGGTTTTAAGTACTATGTCAGCTTCATTGATGACTATAGTCGTTACTGCTAGATATACTTGATCAAGCATAAATCTGATGTTGAGAGCATTTTTTACACTTTTCAAAACCATGTTGAGCGTCTCTTGAATGCTAAGGTTCGTTCTGTTCAGTCAGACTGGGGGGGGGGGAGTATCACCGTCTCCATGCTTATTTTCAGCACACCGACATTGCTCATCGTGTGTCTTGTCCACATACCTCCCAACAAAATGGTATAGCTGAATGCAAGCACTATCATCTCGTTGAGACGGGTCTAGCTCTCTTAGCGCACTCCTCACTACCTCTTCGGTTTTGGGACGAGGTGTTTCTTACTGCTTGCTATCTCATCAACATGATGCCTACGCCTATTATTAACAATGCAACACCCGTGTTTCGCCTCCTCAACATGCTTCCTGAGTATTCTTTTCTCTGCACCTTTGGTTGTGCGTGTTGGCCTAGTTTGCGTAAGTATAATCCACGTAAACTCGAGTTTTGCTCTAGGATGTGTGTGTGTTTCTTGGTTATAATCCCATGCATAAAGGCTACAAGTGCCTTGATCGCACCACTGGTCGTATTTACATCTCCCGTGACGTCGTGTTCGACGAGACAGTGTTTCCCTTTGCCACTCCCGGTGCCACTGTTGATGTCTGCAAACTCCTTCCCGTGTTGTTTCCGTCAGATGAGCCAGTTACTCAGAGTACCGACACACGTAATTATGACATTACCTTGGTACCGGCTAATGCACCTGGTGTTGTTGTTAGTTCTCCTATGCAGGTTCCCGCAGCGTCAACCCCGCCGCTCGACGTCCCTGCTTCATCGGCGTCACCGCCTCTGCATGCCTCGGACGGCACGCCAGGGCCCGGCTTGCATGCAGGCACGCAGGCCACTCCCGGGCTGGCACCGCCTCTGTATGCCTCGGTCGGCACGCCCGAGCCCCGCTCGCATGCAGGCACGCCCCGCTCGCCCGGGTCGGCCTCTCATGCCGCTCCTGGTGCCGACCCCGCCCAGGCCGACACGCCGGTCCCGGCCGTTGACCACGGCCCGTAGTCTCGGTCTCCATCGCCCGAGCGGTCATCTGCCTCCCCAGCTCGTGACGGGTCTTCACCTGGCCCGTCCCCGCCCACGTCTTCGGCCCGTGACGGGCCCGCTTCGTCGCACTCGTCGATGTCCTCTTCACCACCCGCGTCGCCGCCTGCAGCGCCTCCCGCTGTTGAACCAACACGGGTCATCGTCACGCGACGGCGCAATGATATTTCTCGTCCCAAGGTGTATCGGGATGGCACGGTTCGACATGATCCCTATCGTCGTTGGGCGTTTATGGTGGAGCCAGCATCTCATCGCACCGCTCTCTCTGAGCCAGCTTGGCGTGCTGCTATGGAGGCTGAGTTCGAGGCACTTCAGGCTAACAAAACATGGATATTGGTACCACGTCCACCTGGCACTAACATTGTTGGCAGCAAATGGATCTTCAAAATGAAGTTCCGTCCCGATGGTTCTGTTGATAAATACAAGGCGAGGCTAGTGGCTCGAGGTTTCACACAGCAGTACGGTATAAATTATCATGATACTTTCAGTCCTGTGGTTAAACCAGTCACTGTTCGCCTGGTGCTTTCCCTTGCTGTCTCTCGCGGTTGGTGTCTTCATCAGATTGATGTGAGTAATGACTTCCTTCATGGTTTTCTGTCTGAGGAAGTATATATGCAGCAGCCCCTCGGTTTTGAGGATTCACGATACCTGTCGTGGTTTTGTCACGACAGATGTCCTAGAGAAAGGACTTAGTCGTGGAGACATCGCGACGGGTTATCTTGAAGGGGTTAAAGCGAACACAAGGACGCAAGAGAGTTTATACTAGTTCAGCCCCTTCGGTGAAGGTAAAAGCCTACGTCTAGTTGTGATGGAATTGATGTGGTTTCGATGACTAGGGAGCAAACAAGCTTCACCTATGTCTCGAGCTGTTGTCTGTCGTCCTTGAACCGCCGCCGGGTCGTCCCCTTATATACACGGCTGACTCCCGTCGACTTATGGAATCCCAATACCGGCTCATAGATGTGTCCGGGTTTGGTCTCTACTTATTCCTAACTTACAATATAGGTTAACTACTAACGTCAGTTTACGGCTACAGGCCTTGAACCGACCATGGGCCTTGAGCCCTCCTCTGTCTTCTTGGGCTTTAACATACTTAACTACTGACGAGGTTAACCCGGCTCAGATAGGCCAGTTTACGCCCAGTAGTAATATCCCCAACATTAGGCCCTAGATTGATTTGAACGGGTTCATGTCAATCCTTTTATAAAAACTTCACCTTCAACATCTTCTTATAAATTGGTAAACCGCCATGATGTCATCTTCTCTGATCGCTGTAAGCCGGAGTGACGTCACCTGTCATAACGAATCTATCCATTATGTTTCTTTGTTTAATAGATCAACGGAAATCGAGGCGACAGCTCCATTTTGTGGCCCTTTGATTGTCGCGCCTGACTTATGTTCTTTCGCCTTATAAATAGGACCGAAGGGTCATTTCTTTTCTCCTTCCGTGCCTTCTTCGTCTTCCTCGCGTCGCCAGCCTCGGAGCTCCGCCGCCGCCGTCGACCTCTGCCTCATCCTTGGCCGCTGCATCAACCTGAGCGCACCAGAACACTGCGGCAACCTTCCGCATCTTCCTCAGCTCCGGTAAATCTTCTATCCTTTCCCCCGCAGATCTGGCCTAGGGTTTCGTAGTTCTTTAGTGTTCATCGTCTGTCTCTTACTCATACGATAGATCTTTTGATGAATCTGCAAGTCTTTACTCTGTGCAATGATAGTTGTTTGACCTTTCGCCTTCACTTATGCATCTCAAACTCTACTACTCCTTAACCTCACGAAACTTGAGAAGCTTGATCTATCTTATAATAATTTGGACCACTCAATTGCATCAAGTTGGTTTTGGAATGTGACGAGCCTCAAATACCTCAGCCTTCGTTGGAATTCCGATGCAAATTGGTTATCTGGCAAACTTCCCGACGCACTAGGAAACATGACATCACTCAGAGTCCTTGATGTGTCAGTTACCAATCTGAATGAGACTGCGAACCTTAAAAGTCTTCTTAAAAATCTTTGTTGTTTGGAAATCCTCGACCTTTCTGGAAATGTCTTGAATGGAGATATAGTGGCCTTGATGGAGGGGCTGCCACGATGCGCATGGAAAAAACTACTAGAGCTAGATTTCAGTGTTAACAAAATCATTGGGACCCTGCCAAATTTTATGAGGGAATTCAGAAGCTTGAGCATGCTTGACCTGTCCAACAACAACCTTGTTGGACCTATACCACCAGTGGTTTGGAATTTGACGCATTTAACCTTACTTAAACTTGGCTGGAATCAGCTCAACGGGAATGTACCAACTGAAATTGGTGCCCTTAGTGCTCTGACTGTTTTAGAGATAAGTGCCAACAACTTGACCGGAGGTATTCCGTCCGAGCTTGGAAAATTGAAGCATTTGGCGACCCTTAGGCTCGGAGGCAACAAAATTACTGGACCTATTCCACTAGAGGTTATGCATTACACTAGCTTAACCATGCTAGACCTTTCCAGTAATCACCTCAATGGAAGTGTGCCCACTGAATTAGGTTCCCTGAAGAAGTTGGTCCATCTGTACCTAGGCGGCAATGACCTTAGTGGTGTGATCACGGAAGAACACTTTGCAAACTTAACAAGTTTATTGAACATAGACTTGTCTTCCAATAATTTGAAGATTGTAGTGAACTCAGATTGGCGTTCTCCCTTTAGGCTACAGTTCACAGATTTTGCATCTTGCGAAATAGGTCCTCTCTTTCCAGCTTGGCTTCAACAGCTGCGGGGAATCACTCATCTTGACATTTCGGGCACAGCTTTAGAGGATAAGTTTCCTGATTGGTTTTGGTATACATTTTCACAGACAAGATATCTCGACATCTCTAACAACCAGATGAGTGGCAGTTTACCAGCACATCTGGATGACATGGCTTTGGAAGAACTCCACCTAAGTTCAAACCGACTCACCGGGTCAATACCTTCGTTGCTGACAAATATCACAAGGTTAGACATCTCCAACAACAAATTTTCAGGAGTAATACCATCAAATTTTGAAGCCCCCAAGCTTGAAATGTTGCTTATCTATTCAAATCGAATTGGTGGGTACATTCCAGATTCTATTTGCAAATTGCAACAATTATCGTATCTGGACTTGTCGAACAATTTTTTTGAGGGTGAAATTCCTCAATGTTTTGACATCCAACAAATGAAATATCTTTTGCTCAGTAACAACAGTTTATCAGGAAGATTCCCAGCATTTTTGCAGAACAACACATATTTGGAGTTCTTGGATCTTGCATGGAACAAGTTATCTGGAAGATTGCCTACATGGATAGGAGATCTGGGGAAACTGCATTTTGTATTATTGAGCCACAATGCATTTTCGGATAATATTCCGGTGGACATAACAAGGCTTATGGTTCTTCAGTACTTGGATTTGTCAGGCAACAATTTCTCTGGTTCAATACCTTGGCATCTATCAAACCTAACACTTATGAAAAAGGTACATAAGCAGCAGTTCATGTATATTGATGATGGATATACTGGATCAGAAATGGACGGCATGATCCAGATGAGTGCTGGTCGGTTGAAAGAAATATTCTTAGTAGTTACAAAAGGACAGCAGCTTGTGTATGGTAGAGCATTTGCATATTTTGTGAGTATTGATTTATCAGGTAACTCCTTGACTGGTGAAATCCCTACAGGCATCACTTCCCTTGCTGCACTAATGAATCTGAATTTATCGTCGAACAAATTGAGTGGACAAATTCCAAACATGATTGGGTCCATGCAATCATTGGTGTCTCTCGACCTCTCTCGGAACAAGCTCTCTGGTGAAATGCCGTCGAGCTTGTCAAGCCTGGCATCGTTGGCTGCCTTGAACCTGTCCTACAACAATTTATCTGGAAGGATACCCTCTGGCCGCCAACTTGACACCCTCAATCCGTACAACCCGTCTATTATGTACATAGGAAACACTGGACTTTGTGGGCATCCCCTCCAAAATAATTGTCCAGGAAATGATTCTTTCATCGTCTATGGTGATCTTGAAAGCAGTAAGCAACAGTTTGATCCACTGACCTTTCATTTTGGTCTTGTGCTGGGACTTGTGGTGGGGCTCTGGGTGGTATTTTGTGCCTTGTTGTTCAAGAGGACATGGAGAACTGCTTCTTTTCGGCTCTTCTTCAAGGTGTATGATCAAGTCTATGTATTTGTGGTTGTGAAGTGGGGAAGCTTCACAAAGAACACAGCCGCAGAATAAGCACTTTTTTCCTCTGAATGGGAGCTCTGGACTATTAATTAACCATGGTGACTTGGTGAGGAAGATGCTCAGCAACATATGTTTATCATGTGCCTTGTTTATTCCACTAAATAAAGATGGAGATGTTAGTTCTTATGATACATTTATGACATCATTATTGTATAATTGTTGTGGTACATGCAAGACTTATGTGTTGCTCAAGTATCCTGATACATGTAAGACTTTACTATTTTTCTGGACTGTAATCATGAACATCGTTTGCTGAATATTTTGAACTCGTTTCTCCAATCAGGATGAGTTAATTTTTGTTGTTGTTGTTGTTGCAATGGGTTCTTCATCTGGAGTAAATTAACCATGGAAATTCTTGCAAAACGTCAGTTTATAATGCACATGTACTCTACTATGTACTCCCTTTGTCAAGAGTACAATGCACATGATGATGTTTAGAACTGCATTTGGTCCTGACGTGCTGCTTTTTAATCGGTTATGTGGAGCATTTCTTCTTAAGTTTTCTGCTTGTACATGGTATTGGATGAACTTTTCCTCTTACCAATTGCAGAAACCAATTTATGCGTCTATTGGTTTCAGCGATTGGGTTTTCTCTGGCAATCAAGTGCTTGTACAGTTCTTCGGAATTTTTGCTGCACTAAAGCATATGGGTAAACGGAGCATAACTGGTATTCTTAAGTAGTTTAGATCTGTTACGATTGCTTAGTACTAAGTACTTCATAGAGAACTAACATTAATTCCTCACCTGCGGTGGGATGGTAATGTACTGGTTACAAATTCACAATCATGAAACAGTTTGTACGGTCAGAGACAGTCAGGGTAGAGTACATTATGTGTCGATGCTAGTTTGTCGTCTCATTTTTCTCCTCAGGTTACGAGCTTCTCAGCATCAGGACCGTACGTGGTGGTGATGAAGATTCAGATCAAACAATTCATGTTTCAGTTCCTGGGCTTGCAAAGTTCAATCCCACATCTCATGATGAGTACCACCAGGGAATGCATCCCCTTTGGCATCCATGCCGCATGGGTGTGAAATTTGGAAGGTCGTGTTCGTTTTCCTACTGCAGATTTGCAAGTGTTGGTTGCTACTTCAATGCAAGATTTTTGCTTGCTTAGCAGTGCAGTACAGGCTCTGGATTTGAGATAGAAAGGCCGCAAGATTAAACTTTGCATGCTACGCCTCACAGACAGAGCAGTGACAGGGCGGCCTGGGGTTCACCTTGATTTGATTCGTGCCCATGCTGACACAAGGGGCCAAGCCAACAACGACCCGACAATTCAAGCCAAAGGTGCAAATCTCCCATGGGCCACGGCGCAGTAAATCCGAGCAGCATAGAGAGTGAACTGAACTGATACAGAGCAACATTCATCAGTTAGCAACAAACAAGCTCGACAAAGGGTGGATTTTATTGTCTCGTAATGGAGCATTAAGAGGATACAAACACAATGAGTACACATCCTTCGGGCCTGCGGTCATGGGTGCAGGCCATGGCGTTTGCTTCTGGCGGCTGGGGAATCTTGGGAGAGACGGAGATTTGTGAGAGCGAAGGACGTGGGGTTGATTTTGGGCTAGCTAGCACGCCGAGATTGGTGGGCGGGGTCAGCCGGCGAGGGCGTCTATGCGTTTGGCAGAGTTTTCGTCTGCCAGTTGAAATTGTTATAAGAGAGGGCTATTGTTATCTTGACGGTTAGATCTTAAAGAGTAGACTAAATCTCGTGGCTAATTGATTCAGGTTATTGTGTGTACGCGTTAGACGGAGTGCACTTTAAAAAGATAATGTTTGCTTGTTTAATAGTAAGTAGCAAAAGGGCCCGTGCGTTGCAACAGGTTGAAAACAGGAAATGCAAACACCTGTACCAGCTAAAGCTACTATAGACATCTATTTTTCCACTTGCCTAATGTAACCTATTTTTCCACTATAAAATGTAAGCATGCCCCTTTTCGTTGCAATGGGAGGTAAAACAATAGCACAAATTCCTATCACAACACATTAGTTGCCATTAACCATGTTGGTTAGATCGAAGTGGAACACCGATCGTGTTTGATGAGTTCAGGAACGTTGCAGAAAGATCCTCCATCCTCTAGGTAAAAAATAATAGAAAAAAAATGAGATCATGAGCATTGTAAAAAGATCATCCATCCTCTAGCCAAAATAATAGGAAAAATGAGGATTTCATGACATACCAGAATCTTACTCCTCGTGGGATGGGGTCGGAGAGGGGGAAGCGGATGAAAATTAACATAATTTAGCCCAATGGCAAAATGACACATGAAATGCATATTTTCTGATTAGCAATTCCAGTTCAAGCGTAGGTGAATGAAGTAGTTTTCTGCTTGCAGATATTGCCGTCAATATCCCCACAACTCGCCCTTACGCCGAATTTTAACAAAGGTCCAAGTACGAAGTCTGCCAATGGAGAAAAGGACAGTTTCCACAAACAAAACAATAATACATCTAAATGAATCAAACAGATATAGTTGTGATATGTATTTGGTGGTCGGTGTGTAGTTTACCACTTTTAAAAATATAATTTTCAAATTTTCAAAATGTGGCCACGGAGGCTCAAGCTATCATCTCAACATTCCCTTGCCAGAAAAATCAATTACTGATAATAGATCTTAGGCATAGAAATCTAAAAAAAAGTAACTATAATAAATAACACAAAACAAACAATGTTTTGCAGTCAGCATGGAAACTGTAATAAGTATTGTCAACCTCACGCTCAATAGAAAGCAGGAGTCAGCATATTTAATCATATGAAGAAAGTAGGTAGCAATTCACCTAGTAATACATTAATAATTCTGAACTTTTGACAAAAACAAATAGTACTGAAGAACTGCCCTAGGTACTTGACAGTGACACACCCTCTCGGATGTCGAGACCATCGAGTTGTACATGCTGATCCAACTAAAAATGCTTCAGTATGTAACACACAACAATGCAAAGAAGATTGCTAGATGATAATTTTGCGCACAAAGGACACTGACCATTTGCTCTACCACTGGCTGTAAGTTAACCTAATGGTCTGTAGCACACCATAATGCAAAAGAAATTGCTAGATATCTATGCTTTTGACCACCACAACCAGAAGGAAATCTTAATTAATGTATCTTGATATAAGACTGTATATCAGAGGAAGATGATCATGACAACAATCCTAAATAAATCAACAGAGATTACCTAAAGAAGGAGCAGTCCCTGAGCCTCCGGCCGGGCAGGAACACCACCGCGGCCCTAGACCGTCGCTCCCGCCGCTCCCCGCTCCCGCACCACGGCGACTCCACTCCCTCCCCGCGCCATCGCCCCTGCTGCGGGTCTAGCTGCGCTGCTCCTTGGAGATGCCTCCAAGACGACGGAGTCAAGGCCCTGCGAGCTCGACCGCTGTTCCACCCCCGCCCCCCTCTCCTGCTCGATTCCAGGAGGACTGCGCCCAGATGGTGAGATTGATCTCACCTCTCCCGCACGCGGCACTCATGACGACGGGAATCCCGGGGTGGGTGGATCGGGCGAAGCGGATTCACGCTGCTACAGCGGCGTGGATCTGCCGGATCCAGGAGCTCAAAGCAGCAGATCAGGCGGTGGTGGCGGCGCGAGATCCGGAATCAGAGGCGGCAGCGACAAGGGTTGCGGATGCCTGCCGCCTGAGAGCAGAAGCAGAATAGAGGAATTTGGCACGGCGCATCTACGACGAAGCAACAACAGCGGAGAGGGCGCGGATGCCCCCCTTCCCGCACTCCACGTCGACAGCATATGTGCAGTGGGCAAGGGCGGAGGCGAAATCCGGCGATCCCCGCAGGGCGATGAGATGGGAAGGCATGCTGGGGGTGGTGCCCTCGGGTGCGCCGCTCCAAGGCATCTCATCCTGGCCACTGGCGTCAATTCGAGAGTGATTGCTCAGGCTGGATTGATTGCAGGTGGATCAGATTATCGCCTACCGCGCTCGGAGAAGGAGAAGATCTCTTGGTCATCAACGGCGGCGAACTCTAGTAATTACTGCACCTGTGATGATACTCCGAGCTGCTGCACTACTGTTCTTATTCCCAGTCGTCGGCGTTCTACGTGGCCACCGCTGTTTGTTGTTCCTCCTCCGATGAGGATTGGTGTTCGTAGGAATAGGAACAAATCCAGCCTGCCCCAATCTGGTGTTGGTGGCCGTCCGATGTGTTCTATTTCATTCTCCCCCGATGCCACGAGTGATTCTGACTGCCATGTGACCCATAGACGCCGGATATCCCCATCTCTGCCGCCGTTCGTGGTTCCGCGCGTTGACGGACAAAAAATGGGGATCAACGAGCAGGGCCCGGCTGTCTGCCTTAGAAGATGGACTGGCCGTCCGATTCCTCCTAAAGGGATCGGGACCGTAGTTTCTCCCCCCACTACCTGTGGCAAAGAGATTTATAATCCCCCCACCGACAGCTATCCTGCGCCTCGTCCCTCTAGGGTTCATCCTCGTGCGCTTCGCCGCCATGACCACCATAAGCTAGTTTGGGTTAGGCGTGATCTCTTTGTTTCTGGTAATTTTTCGGCTTCAGATTGTTACCCTGTTGGCCCTTCAGACCGCATCGTTGCTCCTAAGCAATTCAGCTTCTCCCGTGATTTTTGGTCAAGGAAGACTGGGAAAATCCCCTTTGCTGCTGTAGTGAAGAAGATGGCTGGATCTGGGCAAATTCCTGGACCTAGGGGAGGCAGATCCGGGGGGGGGGGGGGGGGGGGGCATGGTGGTGATGCAATTCGACCTCCAGCTGCTGTGAATGCGCCTCCAGCCCGTGCTCCTACTGCCCCTGTCCCTGTCCCTGCTCCTGCCCTCAACCAACAGGGCCCTCCCATGTCTATCTTTGCCAAGTCCCCCATTATTCCTATAGGGACCAATCCTCCCAATTTCATTCATCCTGGCATGAATCAAGTTTATCCTGGATTCCCTGCCAACAACTATCAATACTCTCATATGCCCCCTTGGATGCAATAGCCGCAGTTCCAATTCCCCTATATGCAACATAATCTCCCAATGCAATTCCCTCATCCTCTACCTTTGAGCTCTGGAAGTACGTCTGGAGGAAGTGGGCAAGTGGGTTCTGGAAAGAACAAAAAGAAGAACAGGACTAGTGCTAAAAAGCAAGCTATGACTGCTGCTGGAGCTGTTGACAGTGCTACTGTTCATACAGCCTCAGACTCTGAAGAATATATGATAGACCCTAAGTATATTGGTACTATCTGCTACAACTGTGGCCTTCCTGGTCACTTTGTGGGCATGTGCTCTGTTCCCAAAATCTGCTTCATCTGTAAAACCCCAGGCCACCATATGGACATCTGCCCAAAGTGGTATGAACCTTATCCTGCAGCCCAATATTGGGGAAGTGCTAATAGTGGCCTTGGTTTCTTTCATATTGAAGCTGGTGACAAGTGTGACAGCAGCTGGCTGAATTTTGGCAATGTTGGGCTGGTTGTTGTGGAAGAAGGCAATATCACTGCTGAAGAACTAGAAAGCTGCTTTATTGGGATGTGGAAAACTAACTGGCCTTGGTAGATCAGACCTTGTGATGAAACTCAATTTCTAGTTAGATTCCCTCCCAACAAAAAGATTTCTGATCTGGTTGCTTTTAAATCTATTAACCTGAAGAAGAAGGGAGTTACTATATCCTTCAAAGACTGGCATGGTGACCTCCCTGCTTTTGATTCTCTCAATGAAGTTTGGGTTAATATCATTGGCATTCCTCCTGTCTGGTGCACCTGGCCAGTCATCTCTCAAATTGCTTCTTCCCTGGGTGTCATTGTCAATATTGACTGGCATGAAATCTTCAGAAGTTTCTATGAAGTTGTCAGGGTTCAAGTTGCTGTTAGAGATCCACAGCTGATTCCTAAGGATAGGTTATATGAGATCCAACAGGGACTGTATCTGCTCAACTTTGAAGTTGATGATAATACTGTTACTGAATCTCCTAACCACAAACCTTCAGATGGTCCTCTTGGTCCTTCTACTGGTACTGAAGATCATGGGAATGCTGACAGGAATGGAGATGGTGATAATGACAGCGATGATGACATACTTGGGGAGGAGATGGAGCAAGATGCTAGCAATCAGATTCCCAAGAATCCTACTCCTGCCCCAAGTGGATCTAAGTCTAGAACTGTCCATCCTATCCCTCATACCCCTATTGAGCAAGCTCATTTAATTTCTTCAAATCACCTGGGAGCCCCTGTGACCAAGAGTTATCTAGATGCTGCTAAGAAAGCCAACTATGAAGGCTGTGGCAACAGTTTGCTGGCTCAGTTTGAAGCAGTGAAGGGTAACTCCAATGACATTGGCCCCAATCCCTTAACTTCAGCCTCAGCTATCACTACCCTCTCTTGTCCTACTCCCAGACCTCAGGCCACTAGGACTGACCAAGGGAGATGGGGCCCTGTTGTTGCCACTAGGATGAGCAACAGGATTATAAGAGATGGCAAGAATGCTATAGCTAAAGCCCAGGAAATTAAGCAAGTTCAGAACCTAGAGGTAACCAAAGGTAAAACTACTACTAGCTCCAATAATTCCTTTGCTTGCCTTGATAATGAGCTTCTTCTGTATAATGCTGATTTATCTGGCTTAAAACTTGGGAATGATCCTATTAGCTGCTTCAATAATATTGAGTATATTAAGCAAAAAGAGCTTGAAAGGTTGTCTAATTTTCAAAAAGACAACCCTGAGTTATTTCCCCCTCCTGACACTGATGTCAATGGAGTTAAATACTGCAATACTAAGAGTGACACTGAGACAAACCCTTCCCCCCGCACTGGAAATAACTTAGAAGTGGAGGAGGGTGAGATTCCTTGGATGGAAGTATCCCATCAAAGGTCCAAAAAGTGTCATGGTAGGAGTAGATTTTCTAAGAATATTTACTAATGATTGGTGCTTTCTGGAACATTAGAGGCCTCAATGGTCCTTCTAAAAACACCAGAGTTCAAGAGCTTGTAAAAGCTTGTTGCCCAGATTTCATTTGTTTGTCTGAAACCAAGAAAGCTGATTTTACCATTCCACAACTAGAAGCTATTGATACTAGAAGTGGATTTGTGTGGAATTGGCTCCCTGCTGTTGGTACTGCATGAGGTATTTTAATTGGAGTTAAAGATGATAAGTTTGACATCTTAAATTGTGATATTCACACTTTCTGCATCTCCTGTATTTTAAAGTGCAAACACAATGACACTAAATGGAGATTAATCTCTGTATATGGTTCAACTTATGATGAGTTTAAACTTGATTTCATTAATGAACTTGACAGTGTCCTTGCTGAGTGGTCTGGCCCCACCTTAGTTGGAGGGGATTTTAATTTTGTCAGGAATACCAGTGAGAAGAATACTGGCTCCATTAACCAACACTGGGCTGACCTGTTCAATGATTGGATCAATAAGTTTGGTCTCATTGAAATTAAGAATGCTGGTAGAAGGTATACTTGGGCTAATAACCAAGACAACCTTATCATGGCCACTCTAGATAGGGTTTTTGTTTCTGTTGATTGGGAGGACCTTTTCCCTGGGGCTTCCATTAAAGCTCTCCCCAGATTGGGCAGTGATCACACACCCCTGGTGTTGAACACTTCCAATGGACCTCCCTCTTTCCCTACTAAGTTTTTTAGGTTTGAGAAATGGTGGCTAGAAATTCCTGGCTTTGATGAGGTTATTCACAAAGCCTGGAATACTAAATGCAATTCCACCAAGGCCATTGATATTTGGCAATTTAAGATCAGAACCACCTGGAAAGCTGCTAAAGGATGGTGTGCTAACTATGAAGCAGACCAGAATAGGACTAAGCAAGCTTTGGTGGTTGAGTATAATTTCTTAGATGTTTTAGCTGAGTCTCAACCTTTATCCCCTAACTCTAAAAAAAGAATGAAAACCATTGCAGGTGATTTCAATGATATATGGAGGAAGGAGGAGATCAAGGCTAGACAGAGATCCAGGGAGAAGGAGATACTGGAGGGAGAACTCAACACTGGGTACTTCAGAGCAGTGGCCAATCAAAAAAGGAGGAGGAAACAGATTGCTGTACTAGAAACCCCTTCAGGTCCTATGGAAGACACTAAAGGTATTTTGCAGATAGCTGTTGATTATTATAAAAAGCTGTTTGGTTTTGTTCCTACTATTGATATTGATCTCAAAGATGATTTTTGGGATCAGGATAGTTTACTTTCCACAGACATTTTAATTTACTGGAAAAGCCTTTCTCTGAGGAGGAAATCAAGGCTGCTGTATTTTGCTCTTATGCTGAAGGAGCTCCAGGCCCTGATGGCTTTCCTTTTCTTTTTTACCAGAAATACTGGGATTTAACCAAGCATGATCTTTTTGCTCTTTTTAGAGATTGGGAGGCTGGTAATCTAGATCTATATAGACTCAACTTATCCCTTTTGACCTTGGTCCCTAAAGAACCTAATGCAGTTAAACTAGATAGGTTTAGGCCCTAGCCATGATCAATTGCAGTTTTAAAATCTTTGCTAAATGTGCTACAAACAGATTTGGCCTTGTTTGTAATGTTCTTATTTCCCCTAATCAGACTGCTTTCCTGAAAGGGAGATTTATTCTGGAAAGCATTGTAGCTGCTCATGAGGTGGTCCATGCAGTGGCCTCCAATAAAATGTATGGTTTCTGTTTTAAATTACATTATGAAAAATCCTATGATATGATTAGTAGAGAGTTTCTTTTGAAAATGCTGAGGCAGAGAGGCTTTGGTCCTATTTGGATGTATAAGCTTGAATCTTTGCTCTGCAATGGATATGTGGGTGTCAGACTTAATGACACCAATAGTGACTATTTTATAGCTGGCAAGGGAGCTAGACAAGGTGATCCTGTCTCTCCTTTATTGTTTAATAACTTAGTGGCTGATGTGTTTACTAGGATTTTGATTAAAGCTGCTAAGGCAAACTTAATTGCTGGTGTTTTCCCCCCTTCTAATCCTGCTGGTGTCATTAGCATACAGTATGCTAATGACACCTTGCTTTTCTTAGATAATAATCTTGACCATGCCAAAAACCTCAAATGGCTTCTGTCCTGCTTTGAGCAGATCTCTGGCATGAGAATCAATTTTCATAAATGTGACCTGGTCCCTATCAATATAGATAGAGATGAAGCTCTTATTTTTGCTCAAACCTTGGGGTGCAAATTAAGTGCTTTCCCTATTAAGTACTTAGGGGCCCCTTTGCATTTTAGTAAAATTAGGAAGGAAGATCTCCAACCCACTATTGATAAGATTATCAAGAAAGCTGCTGGGTGGAGGGGAGACTTCTTTCTTTTGGCAAAAGACTTATTTTAGTCCAAGCCTGCTTAGCTAGTATTCCTTCTTACCTCATGGGTTTCATTAAATTCCTAAGTGGGCCATTAAACTCATAAATTCCCAACTAGCTCATTGCTTTTGGGATGATTATGAGCGTCACCACAAGTACCACCTGACTGCCTGGAAGTCTATTACCATGAGGAAAGAATTTGGGGGGTTTGGTATCACTGACATTGGGGACATGAATTTGGCTTTATTAGCCTCTTGGGTCAGCAGATACTATAACTCTAGAGGGTAAGATCTGGAAAAATATAATCGATTCCAAATATAATCCTCAAAGCAATTTATTTGCTTGCCCCAATTCTGGAGCATCTCCTTTTTGGAAAGGGGTGCTCTGGGCAGCTCAAGCTGCTAAGGTTGGTTTCTCTTGGAAAATTGGCAATGGAAAAGGATCAGATTCTGGGAGGATCATTGGTTTGGTAATGCCACCTTGGCCACCCAATATTGGGATCTTTATGTTCTTGCTAATGAGCATAATGACACCATTGATAAAATTTGGGACGGCAGTAACCTTAAAATTACTTTTCGAAGATGTTTCACCCATGAACTTATGTCTCTATGGTACGAGCTTTTAGAGATTGCCAGTTCTATTCATCTCTCTGTAGAGGATGACACCCCTGTCTGGAATCTGAATTCCAAAGGGATATACTCTGTTAAATCCTTTTATAAGTTCTTAAATTTCAGAGGTGTGTTGCCCAGTAGTTCTCCTGCCATTTGGAAGATCAAAATTCCTCCTAGGATTCAGATCTTTCTCTGGCTATTGACTAACAACAAGTTGTTGACCAGAGATAATTTGTCTAAAAGGCAGGAGGTAGGCGATTCCACCTGTGTTTTTTGCGCTGAACAGGAAACTTGTTCTCATTTATTTAGTACCTGTGTCGTTGCTACTGAATTCTGGAAAGCCTTATGTATCCTAACTGGGATTGATGAAGACATCAGTATAATGTCCATCTCCTAGTACTGGATCAGAGGAGATACCTTTGATGTAACTAATATTGTCCATGCAGCTGGACTTTGGGCTATCTGGAAAACTCGCAATGACATGGTTTTCCACAATGTTGTTTTGTCTGGATTACAGGCTATCTGGCGAAAAACTGCGTCAAATCTGTCTACATGGGAGTGCCTGTCCTCAGAGTGTGCCAAGGACAGGGTGGTGTGGGCTGCGAAAGAACTGGAGATGAAAGCAAGAAGCCCACCTCTGCTAATGTGGCCAGATCCTGGATGAGGCGTGGATATACATTTTGAAGCCATTTCCTCTGGAGGCTGCTACTATCTCTTAGAGGAGTCGCTTGGTGTTTCTCTTATCGCTGGCTAGGCTATGGCTTTTGCCCCAATGCTCTTTATTCGGCATTTGCTGTTTTAGTTCAAGCTTTTAGTCTTGTAGCTTTTCCTGCTTCCTCTGCGGCAGCCTTCCTCTGTCCGCCGTATGCCTAAAATGTAAGACGATTCTGTAACTGTTGTTTCGTTTCTTCAAGAAATGGAAGAGGGGCGCGGCCCTTTTCATCTAAAAAATTACCTAAAGAAGTAATTACTGTTACTTGGAGCACGTATGCGTGAGTAATTCGAACGTAGATTTACCTTGTTTGCATCTGCCATCTGGCCGGGCCATGGAAACTGGTCAGCAGCAACACCAATCCAACTCTGAAGTCTGAATACAGCGTGCAAGTAGTTGAGTTTACACATTCAGACAAACACAAAGGAACCAAAAAAATATACAGGGTCCGATTCAGATTTCGCTGCAGTTTCCCATTCATCCATACCAATCCATGCATCACCAATCCATTCTTGTCCATACATCATCAATTAATTAGTCCTCAACTCATCATCCATCAATTACATTGTTCATTGCATAGAAAACAGAAGAGATGACATGGGGACAGAGGAGCTTGCCTGGCGATGGAGTTTGGCTCATGGTGGGCCGTGACCTGGTGGAAGGAGCTGAAGCTGGCTGGCACAAGCTCGAGTGTGAACGTAGACTTGCGAGGCAATTTCAATCTGGGTTTCGATTTCGATCAAGGGATTCGAAACCTTTTTATAGGGTGCCCCAGAACCAGAGTTTTTCTGTTGTAAGTTGTCAGGTTCCGTTTTGGAGCAGAGTTTCCATAGGAGTCGAAGGAGAGTTTTTTTCTCTCGTACCCTATCATGATAGGTACCAATTCCATCGAGAGCGGACACCAATTCCATCGAGAGCAGACCGACGAAACGCACGCGGCCAGGACCGGGCAGCTCCGGGAATGGCCGCAACTGATCCACCTTGCTTCATCAACCTGTCGGTCTGGGTGCCCTCCTCCACTCGTGGCCGCCGGCAACGGCGCCTCTTCCCATCCCAGCCTCCAGCTTGTCGATCCCCGCCCTATCCATCCCCGGCTTCGATCTTGACGGCACCTGCCCTCTCCATCCCCGTCTGCGAGCCTGCCAGCGCCACCCTCCAATCCCCTTAATCGAGCCTGCTCGTCTCGAGGTCGCGACCAGTAGGTGGAGGGGAGCTGTGAACGGCGAAGAAAGCCCCGGGTGAGGAGGAGATGGGATTGGGAGGAAGAACGCAGCCGACGGTGCGCGGGGCATGGCAGAGGTGGGTTGGGTGGGGCGGAGCGCGCGAGGCAGAGCGTGGCTGTGTTTTTTCCCCTTCGTACCTGTTCAATTTGGACTGCGGGGTTAATTTCCGGAAAAGGGAAGGGCCCTTTTGCAAAAGTGCCATGATGGGTGTGCGGGCAGAAGCGATAAACGCTTTATTATTAGGTAAAAAGATAGAGATAGAGATAGAGAATAATAGTAGTAGAGATAATTTGAGGGAGAACTGCCGCGTGAGAGAAATAGGATCTAACCCGCATCATCCCAGCAGGACGACTCGGGCAGCCCCAATCCATCTCATCGGAACACCCTCCCGCTCCACCCCGCTCCCTCGCCGCTGCCGGGCGAAGCCCGTGTGGTGATGGCGGCGGCGGGGCCTCGGCTCGCCCTCTTCTCCTATGGTGGCTGCTGGACTCCATGGCAATGGATGGTGGGGGTGTGATGAGTGTTGGCTGGGGAACATCGCGGCTTCTTTGGCTCATGGCTCCTCTGTGGCGCGCATGCACGCGGCGGGCTGCTCGCTTCAGCGACGTGCGGGGACAGTGCGGCGCCTGCTCTTGGTGGTGGGTGGCGACGAGTGGGGTGGTTCGGGGTTGTACCGATGCTCATATCCTGCGCGGATGGCATCGGTGGACGGCCTCGTACGCGTGCAGCATGGCTCCAAGGCGCTGTTTGGCGACTCCATGGAGTTGGTTGGCGACATCCGGAGGCGCTAATCTGGCAGATATGCGCTCCTGATCTAACACCACATGCGCTCTGCGCGGGCGACGTTGGTATGCCTTTCGTGCTCCGGCTCCGGCTATGTTGGTCCCTAGGCAAACGGGCCTGGACAGGGCTCTCTTGGGCGAGGTGGTAGTCGGCAGTGGTGTTTTCCGCCATCGGTGTTGGTCCTAAAGGAGACCACTCCAACCTAGGGCAGCGGGAAAGCTACGGATTGCGGTGGCCACCCAAAGGTCTTTGTGAGGGTTTCTCACTTTCTTTCAGCAGACCCGTCGGTTGACTTTGGCTGAGAGATGCAAAGTATAAACGGTGACCTGACGCAAAGGAATGGTCGCGTAGCGGCGACAATGTAGCTGCTGGGATCGTGAAAAAGTGGTGGTGCAACACATAAGTGACTTCGATGGTGGTGCTACTTGAGCACCCTGTCTCAAGTACCGAGGCAAGAGCCTAGGTCTGACCCATGTTGGTTATACCTGGGAATGACGATGTTTTTATGTCGTTACCTTGTTGAAGGCATTGCTCGGATATCCTCGGACTGATTCATGCTGAAAACCTAGATTCTAGCCTTGAGTGGTTGGATCCGGTGACGGCGACGATTGAGCGTCGCTCCCTTCCTGAAGGCGTTGATGTTGAAAAACCTCATCGTTCGTGTGGTGCCATGAGATTGTTGGTGCGGATATTGTCATTGTTGTAGTTTGCCGATCGCGTATCTGATCACTTTGGTTTTTTTTTTGTGCCTACGCATAACAGTTGTGGTCTTATATGACTTTGCTATTTGTCGGCTTCTTTATGTGTGCGTGCGTTGGTATTGGTTGTGTGCATTCTAAGAGCATCTCTAATAGACGATCCAAATGTAAAAATACCTAACTTTTGGACCGTCTGGGGCAAAAAACGCTGCTCCAACAGACGGTCCATATGCAAAATAATTTGGACCGCGGCCTCCTCGTGATGTAAAATCCAACACCTCGCGATGCAAATATACATCATGAGATGCATCTGGTCCAAAAGCAGCCGCCGTCCACGAACGCCCAACCGCCACTTCATTTCCGTTCCCGCCCGCGCCCGTCTGCCCGCCCGCGACCCGCCGGCCGGAATCCGTTGCCGCGACCGCCCAAAACCTCATCGTCGCCGCCGTCACCACCCCACATCCCCATCGCCGGCCGCTGTCGCCGCCGCCCTCCGCCGCCGTCGCCCCCCTCGCCTCCCCGCCGCCGCCCGAACACCGCCGAATTGGGAGGCAGCCGGCGCGGGGTTCGGCCCCTCCGGCGGTCCGGCTGCCGCGATAGGCCTCCGCAGGGTCTCGGGCTGCCGCCGACCTGCTCCCGTCGACCGTGAGCCTGTCCACGGATGTTGCACCGGCCGCACGACAACCGCCGCACCAATCCCTCTGCCCGGCTGCCGAACTTGTCTTCGCCGCCCACCGAGCTCCTCTTGGCCGGCCTCCAACCTCTTCTGTTATCACCGCCGCCGTCCGGAGCCGTCCGCAGCCGTAAGCAGCAGCCAATCCAACCGGCGGCCATCTTCCTCCACCGCGCGCACAAGGTGTTTGATGGAATTCCTCAAGGTTTTGGACCATGAATTTGGACCATCTATTGGAGTTGCTCTTTTGGACTATGAATTTGGACCATCTATTGGAGTTGGCCTTTTTTCAGAGCTCCAAAATGCATTTTTCGGCGGTCCAAATTTTACATCTCCGGTTTTGGACCGTCAAAATTTGGACCATGTATTGGAGATGCTCTAACTATGCAGAAACCGGATGTGTGCAGAAAGCACTCCGCTCCGACTCCGCGTGCTCTCTTGACTCGCCCCGCTGCCCTTTCCTATCCAGCTTTGCCACGGTTCCCATCTATTGCCAGGCACATGAGCTCGTCGTCCATGATGTCGCCAGGCGTCATGCTGCTTGTCACCTCGATGTCCGCCAGGACGGTGTCGGCCTTGCGGTTGGTATCCGGCGCTGGCGGTCCTTAGCCCACACCTTGAACGTGTCCCGTGGCAATGGCGACGCCTCCACCCTGACACACAGCACGGACGCGGCCGAGCCGGGGCCGAGCGCACCACCGACCAGGAGGAACACGCGGTTGTCCTCCTCCCTGAGCAGCAGCCGCCAGATGGGGCAATGGAGCACGCTCACGTATCTTGACGGAGATCTCCCTCCGCGAGTCGCCCTCCGCCACGGTTACGCCACTTCTCCGGTCGATTGATGCGCGACGATCTCTTCCTTCGCTGGGGCATGTAGGAGCGACTCAACGGCCTGCCTCGGTTTATTGGCGCTCTGCTGGTTGAACCTCTCCATCGCCGCTTGTGAGCCCTCCGAACCAGCTGCAACCTGCATCCTCCCCTTCACCTCTGTCTTTCTCCGGTGTCTCTGCTGAGCTGTAACTGATTCCAGCATTTAGGAAATGGCTCTGTAATCTTTTTTCTTTTCTTGAAGGAACTCTGTAATCTTCATAGAATGTATACCTTCTTACTTGTATCATGAAGTCTCAACTAAGTACGGGCTGATTTTTACTGCCGTAGGAGCAAGACCAACTAACTGCCGGTTTTCTGGACAATTTACTAGCCAGTGAAGTCCAACATCTAGATGACAGAAAAAAGGTAATAAGTACGTCTGGTGCTAAATGAAGGGCTTGTTGGGCTAAGTCCCTCCACATGGAGGTGTGTTGGCAACCCAACATCAGCCCATAAGTCCAACACATGTCAGCCGTTGATCTTCGCTGCATCCAACGGTTGAGAGTGCTTCCAAGGAAAGTGAAGCAAGAAGAAAACCCTAGCCACTCCACCCCTGCTGGTGGTGGCTGCCATTCGTGACAGTGAGAGAGAGAGAGAGAGAGAGCACATAAGAGAAAACACAACCTGAGAGAGAGGAAGAAGAAGAAGCAGAGGTTCTATCCAGATTTGCTGCATCTGACTAGAAAGTGTTCAAGCTTGTGGTTGGAGGCTCAAACGTGCTTGGATCGACCCCAAACTTGGTGAGCTCGTTCCTTACTTTGAGTACTTCGATCTGGTTAGCTGGTTTGAGTATTGGGATAGTGGAGCATCAGATTTGAGACTGGTTTTGTCAACTCTGACTGCTGCAGTTTCAGAACAGAGTAGTTTTGGAAGACGAAAGTTTGGGTAGACAACCGATGTCCGGATTGAGCTGAAATTTGGAGGGGATGTTAAGAACTCGTGTGTCTACTTGTCTACCAAATTTGGTGCTGTTTGGTTCAGCGGTTTAAGAGCAGTTTGCAAAACAGTGAAGGGTACAGAAGCTGTGTAAACTCTGCTTTGCTAAAATCTTGCCTCTTGTGGCTGTTGTTGCTGTTGCCGGTTGGCAACATGGAGAGTGTGTTGTAAATCTCTCTAGAGGTTCTAGAGAAGACTTTGTACTCATCATTCTCATAGTGAAGTTGTGTGGACCGGTCGGTCCACAGCTGTGTTTTTTTACTCCTCAAGTTGAGGAGGTTTTTCCACGTTAAATCATGTGTCACTTTTGCATGTTGTTTGTGTTATTCCGCTACTTACTTGGTGGTTGAAGCTGTCCTCAAAGTTCATCACAAGTGGAGGGGGCTGTGTAGTGTGCATATTTGCCGTGTCGGTGAATTTTGTGCAGTGCATTGTTGTTGTCCAACTCCAACAAAGTGGTATCATATCCTTGGTTTGCTTGTGCAAATTGCTGATTTTCTTGTGGTGAAAGATGAAAGTGAATACCAGCAGGATGATATCTTTTAATGGTACAAATTATCAAGCATGGAAGGGCAAGATGGAGGACTTATTGTATGTGAAGAATACTAGAAGCCAGTATTCTCCACTGAGGTTGTCGGAGTAAATGACCACGGGTAGCCCAGCCGGCTCCCCCTGGCACTTCAAAAAAATTACAAGCCATTCCAGCCTTCAAGATCCAAGGCGTGGGGCCGCCTTCCTCCAGCCGGCTACCTCTCAGGGCGGCTGCGTGATGGCGGCCCTACCTCAAGACCTCCCAAAAGAAACCACGAGAGGGCCAGCTCCAAGAAGCCGGCCACGGTAGGGCCGACTCCAAGAAGCCGGCCACGAGAGGGCCGACTCCCAGAAGCCGGCCCCCAACAGGCGGCCAAGATCGTGCCCTCAAAGTCTACACCCACATAACGGCGATGAGACGGGGCGTGGCTACAGTAAAGCCTGCCACCCCCGAATCCCGGGACGCACATGGCCACAGTGTGCGGTACATGGCGGCCATCCCCAGTCCAGCGCAGCACTGTTGCCATGTCGACCGTGACATCACCCACGGCGAATCGTCAGTACGACCCAAGGGCTACGGGTCCCATCGGTCAAGAAGATGCCCGAAGGCGGCTAGGACTCCCGCAGTCGGCCTCGGGAGTATCCGGCTCCCAGTAGCCGGCTAGTCCCTTCCCTCGAGGGACGCGCCTCATTAAGAAGACAAGACGGGGTAAGGCTACAGTGATATGCCGCCCGGCGGCGGCACCGTAGCCATGCTTACCACGACGAAGCCCACGTCACCAGAGGTGGGGCAACAGTAACCGGCCCCTGACAAGACCCCCAAGCAGTGGGACCTGTTGGAAATATGCCCTAGAGGCAATAATAAAAGATTATTATATTTCCTTGTTCATGATAATTGTCTATTGTTCATGCTATAATTGTATTATCCGGAAATCGTAATACATGTGTGAATACATAGACCACAATGTGTCCCTAGTGAGCCTCTAGTTGACTAGCTCGTTGATCAACAAATAGTCATGGTTTCCTGGCTATGGACATGGGGATGTCATTGATAACGGGATCACATCATTAGGAGAATGATGTGATGGACAAGACCCAAACCTAAGCATAGCACAAAGATCTTGTAGTTCGTTTGCTAGAGCTTTTCTAATGTCAAGTATCATTTCCTTAGACCATGAGATTGTGCAACTCCCGGATACTGTAGGAGTGCTTTGGGTGTATCAAACGTCACAATGTAACTGGGTGGCTATAAAGGTGCACTACGGGCATCTCTGAAAGTGTCTGTTGGGTTGGCACGAATCGAGACTGGGATTTGTCACTCCGTATGACGGAGAGGTATCTCTTGGGCCCACTCGGTAATGCATCATCATAATGAGCTCAATGTGACCAAGAGGTTGGTCACGGGATCATGCATTATGGTACGAGTAAAGTGACTTGCCGATAACGAGATTGAACATGGTATTAGGATACCGACGATCGAGTCTCGGGCAAGTAACGTACCGATTGACAAAGGGAATTGAATACGGGATTGATTAAGTCCTCGACATCGTGGTTCATCCGATGAGATCATCGAGGAGCATGTGGGAACCAACATGGGTATCCAGATCCCGCTGTTGGTTATTGATCGGAGAGGCGTCTCGGTCATGTCTGCATGTCTCCCGAACCCGTAGAGTCTACACACTTAAGGTTCGGTGACGCTAGGGTTGTAAGATATTAGTATGCAGTAACCCGAAAGTTGTTCGGAGTCTCAGATGAGATCCCGGACGTCACGAGGAGTTCCGGAATGGTCCGGAGGTAAAGATTTATATATGGAAAGTTGTTGTTCGGGTTCCGGGAAAAGTTCGGTTTTTTCCGGTATTGTATTGGGAAGCTTCCGGAGGATTCCGGAGGGGTCCGGAGGTCTGGAAAATGTTCCACCACGTCCAATACAACAGCATGGGCTGTAGGTGGGCGCCCTAGCCTTAATGGGCCAGGGGCACCAGCCCCCCCAAGGTCCATGCGCATGGGAGGGGGAAAACCCTAAGGGGGAGGGCCTCCACTTGACTTGGGAGGCACTCCTCCCCCCCTTGGCCGCCGCCCCCAACCCTAGATGGGTTCTAAGTGGGGCCGGCCCCCTCTCTCCCCATTATAAATAGTGGAGGGGTGGGAGGGCAGCCGCACCTGAGCCCCTGGTGCCTCCCTCCTCCCCCCGTAACACCTCCCCCTCTCGTCGGTGCTTGGCGAATCCCTGCCGAGACTCTACTGCATCCACCACCACGCCGTCGTGCTGCTGGATCTTCATCAACCTCTCCTTCCCCCTTGCTAGATCAAGAAGGAGGAGACGTCTTCCTGACCGTATGTGTGTTGAACGCGGAGGTGCTGTCCGTTCGGCACTTGGTCATCGGTGATTTGGATCACGGCGAGTACGACTCCATCATCCCCGTTCACTTGAACGCTTCCACTCGCGATCTACAAGGGTATGTAGATGCACTCCTATTCCCCTCGTTGCTAGAATACTCCATAGATTGATCTTGGTGATGCGTAGAATTTTTTTAATTTCTGCTACGATCCCTAATAGGACAGTCCTGCCGACTAGAGAGCCGACAGACGGCGGGTCCACCAATCGGCGGGCCCCATCAGCCGGTGGAGAAGCCGACGAGCGTAGACACAGACAGCTAGGGCCCATGCCCAGGTGGATTACCATTGTACCCCTGGGGGGTAGGCCTATATAAACCCCCCAGGGCGCCCATGCAAAGGGAGATCTTTTTAGGAGTTTTAGACAACGCAGCGAGGGATGAAGAAACCTAGCCTTGCCCTTCTTCTTCCTCCCCCCGAACAGCTCAAGGAGCCTCTTGTAGCTACTTATCGATCTAGTGACCATGCGGAGACCCCGTAGAGCAACAGTAGGGGTGTTATCTCCACGGAGAGCCCCGAAGCTGGGTAAGATTCGCCGACGATGTTTGGCACCGGCGACGTTTTATTGGCTCCCACAATGATAAGCCATCCGTTGGCATATGTCGCACCAACCACCCGACATTTGGCGCCCACCATGGGGCCAGGTGCACCGTTGTCCGGAGACCTGCTCTGGACGGGAACCCTCTTCCTTCCCAGCAAGCCTAGCCAGCCCGGCTCGCCCGATGGCGCTTGCCCCAACGCGCTGCAAGGCGTCGCAGACGCCTGAGCGGCGAGCTGCCTCACCGATCTTCTCAGCGAAGCTTGCATCTACGATGAGCCCGCATCCGACGCGGGCACAGGCTGCCCCGAGAGCCACCTCGTCAGCCTCCTCGACCAACTCCACGTCTCCGGCGAGCTTGCTGCGGACTTGGAGTCGGTTGGCTCCACCGACCCGATGCTTGTTGACTCTGACACACCATCGCTTGACGCCTTCCCCACCAACGTGGTCATCATCAATGACCCTCTTCCTCTAACTGACAGCAGCGGCAGCGCCATCACCGAGGTACTGGTCATCAGCCACGGCGCCGCCTCTGGCGAAAACGCCAACGACGCCTTGCAGACAGCGCTGCACGACTTGTCCGCCCCCATCCCGGCCGACGCCAACGCGGAAACACTGGAGGCACGCCACCTCGCCCTCGTTGCAGAGGGCCAGAAGCTAGCTTCCATGAGACGCCTCACCGAGGCTCACCAGCGCGAAGTCGACCGCGCCGCCTTCGGCACGCCGCCTCCCGACGGGCCGAGCCGCGTTGGCGTCATCAAGAAACGCGGCGCGGCTATCACCGACATGCTGGGAGTGGACCGCCCGGTTTATGCCACGCCTCTCGAGAACCTATGCGCCACCTAGGCGGACGTAGACGAGCTGGATAAACTGGGGCCCGACAAGCTCCCTTACATGACCAGACGCATCCAGCAGCTTATCGACGCTGCCGCAGAGCGGCATGAAGACGGCATCCGCGCTGAAAGTCCTCCCCCGCGCCGAGAGCACGGTGCGACGTCACGAACACCGACGGCTGGCAACACCCATGCAAGGAAAGAAAAGGAGCCGGCTGCAAGTCACAGCCGTACTCGAATCTCCATCGAGCGTGACGCAGAAGGCCGCCCTCGAGCTGTGGAGCGGCGAGACAACCCACCTCCTCCTCCGCCTCGTGGGGAGAGATATCCTACCCCACCGCCTGTCACACATCCGACTCTCAGCGGCCGACTGGGCCGCCGCGAAGGAGTCGGCAAGAATGACGCCCGCCACCGGATCGATCGCCTGGCGCGATCCCTGGCCCTGGAAGAAGAAGATGATGTCGGCCCGCCTTGCTTCGGCCCCCGCATCCGCGATGAGCCCTTTCCCAAAGGGTTCTCGCTCCCAAGAGACACGCCCAAGTATAATAGCTCCGTGAAGCCAGAAGATTGGTTGATCGACTACTCCACTGCGGTTCGCATAGCAAACGGCAATAGGCGTGTTGCCGTGAAGTATGTCCCCCTCATGCTCCAAGGCACGGCGCGCACCTGTCTCAACAGCCTCAAGCCTTATAGCGTCAACAGCTGGCTAGACTTCACAGAAGCCTTCGTCCGCAACTTCACCAGCACCTACAAGCGGGCTCCCAAGCCCCGACAGCTCTCCTTATGTGTCCAAGGGCCCAATGAGTCAACCCGCGACTACCTCACGCGTTGGGCCGAGCTCCGCAATTCCTGCGAAGGGGTGCACGAGGTTCAAGCCATAGAGTACTTCACCGCCGGGTGCCGAGAAGGCACCCTCCTCAAGCACCGGCTCCTCTGCAACGAGCTGACTACCCTCGACGAGCTGCTGGTCATAGCAGATAAATACGCCACGGCCGACTCCTCCATGAAGACCGAGCTCCGAGTAGACGCCTCCGGGAAAGTGCTCGCCCCGGGTCCCAAGACGCCGGCTGGGGACTCCAGCCGACGCCCTTACCACAACGACCACAAGCGCAAGGGTCCCGTGCTGCCTTCCACCAGCCGGCAGGTAGCCACAGTCGAAGACGAACCACCCGAAGGGCGGCCCGCGCCCAAGAAGCCGAAGGGCGGCAGGCCGGCTTGGCAGCTGGCTTTCTCCTACGAGCAAGCGCTTGATGCCCCCTGCAAGTTCCACAGCGGCATGAAGCCCTCCAACCACATGACCCGGAAGTGCCACTGGCTCAAGTGAATCTCCAAGGGCGAGGGGATAGTGCCGCCTCCGCCTGCTGGTCAGCCGCCCCCAGCCCCTTAGTAGCCAGCCGCTCGACCAATAGTCGGAGCCATTCAAGATGAGTTCCCCGACGAACATGCCGCCTATGTCGTCTTTACAAGCCAACCAGAAGATCGGCGTAGCCGGCGCCGACAGCATCAAGAAGTCAATGCAGTTGCCTCCAACAACCCTGAGTTCATGCACTGGTCAGAAAGGCCGATTAGCTGGAGCCGGGCCGATCACCCAGAGGTGATGCCGTCTCCCGGCTCTTATGCATTGGTCTTAGACGCCACACTCGCAACAGAAAGGCGAGCTGTCCGGTTCTCCTATGTGCTGATAGATGGCGGAAGCAGCATCAACATACTATACCGTGACACCATGGAGAAGCTGAGCATCAAGACGAAGCAACTCATGCCCAGTCGGACCGTGTTCCATGGCATCGTGCCCGGCCTGTCCTGTTCCCCAATCGGCAAGATCAGGATAGATGTCCTCTTTGGGGACATGGATCACTTCCGCCGAGAAGCAGTATGGTTTGAAGTAGTGGATCTAGAGAGCCCTTACCACGCATTACTTGGCCGACCTGCCCTGGCCAAGTTCATGGCTGTACCCCACTATGCCTACCTCAAGATAAAGATACCAAGTTCCAAGGGCATCATCACCATAACCAGAGACTACAAGAAATCCGCCGAGTGTGCGGCAGCCAGCAGCCGACTGGCCGAGTCCCTCGTTATTGCCGAAGAAAAGAAGATGTTGGATCGAGTCGTGGCCATGGCTGGCAAGCAGCCGACCCTGTCCCCCGACCCCAAGGAGTGTGAATCTCAAGGTTCTTTCCAGCCGGCCAAAGAAACCAAGAAGGTACCTCTGGACCCAGAGCACCCAGAGAGGTTCGCCTCCATTGGGGCAAACCTGGACAGCAAATAGGAAGGTGAGCTCGTCGATTTCCTCCGTGAGAATCGGGACATCTTCGCATGGTCTCCCAAGGACATGCCGGGTGTTTCGAAGGAATTCGCCGAGCACAAGCTACACGTCCGAGAAGGGGCGAAACCAGTCAAACAGCCCCTCCGTCGATTGTCGAAAGAAAAGAGAAGAATCGTAGGAGAGGAGATAGCCCGGCTTCTGGCAGCCGGCTTCATTATGGAAGTTTTCTTTCCAGAGTGGCTCGCCAACCCAGTCCTCGTGCTGAAGAAGAACAACAAGTGGCGTATGTGTATAGACTACACAAGCCTCAACAAGGCCTGCCCCAAAGATCCCTTTGCCCTGCCAAGGATTGACCAAGTGATAGACTCCACAGCCGGATGCGAGCTATTGTGCTTCTTGGATGCTTAGTCAGGCTACCACCAGATTAAGTTGGATCCAGCTGACCGCCTGAAGACCGCCTTCATCACACCATTCGGAGCTTTCTGCTACCTGACTATGACATTCGGCTTGAGAAATGCCGGTGCCACTTTTCAGCGTTGCATGCAGAAATGCCTCCTCAAGCAGCTCGGCAGAAATGCCCACGTCTATGTAGACGACATTGTGGTGAAGACAGAGAAGCGCGGCACTTTGCTGGAAGACCTCAGAGAGACATTTGAAAGCTTGCGCCGGTTCCAGATCAAGCTCAACCCTGAGAAATGCGTGTTCGGTGTACCAGCCGGCCAGCTTCTAGGCTTCCTGGTCTCCGAACGCGGCATTGAGTGTAACCCAGTGAAAATCAAGGCCATAGAGAGAATGGAGATTCCAACCAAGTTACGAGACGTCCAGAAGTTCATCGGATGCCTGGCTTCCCTGAATCGCTTCATCAGCCGGCTTGGAGAGAAGGCTCTCCCCCTCTACCGACTCATGAAGAAGTCCGCTCACTTCAAGTGGAACGACCAAGCAGACCAAGCTTCCCACGAGCTAAAGAAGATACTGACCACGCCGCCTGTCTTGGCGGCGCCGACTGAGAAAGAGCCCATGCTCCTTTACATTGCCGCCACTAGCAGGGTGGTCAGCACAGTTATCGTGGTCCAGCGCCCAGAAGAAGGCTGAGCTCAGCTAGTCCAGAGGCCGGTATACTATTTAAGCGAAGTACTGTCTGCCTCAAAACAGAACTACCCACACTACCAGAAGATGTGCTATGGTGTGTACTTCGCCGCCAAGAAGCTCAAGCCCTACTTTCAAGAGCACCCCATCACGGTCGTATGTACTGCCCCGCTCGCCGAAATAATAGGCAGTCGGGATGCATCCGGCCGGGTGAAAAAATGGGCCATTGAGCTGGCCCCCTACGCGATCTTCTACCAGCCTCGCACTGCCATCAAGTCTCAAGCGCTGGCCGACTTCCTCGTCAATTGGGCCGAAACCCAGTACCTGCCACCAGCCCCCGACTCCACTCATTGGCGGATGCACTTCGATGGGTCCAAGATGCGCACCGGCTTGGGAGCCGGCATCGTCCACACCTCTCCCAAGGGTGACAGGCTCAAGTACACATTGCAAATTCATTTTGCCGCCTCCAACAATGTGGCCGAGTACGAGGTGCTCATACATGGGCTCCGGCTAGCCAAAGAGCTCGGCATCCGCCGGATCCTGTGCTATGGCGACTCGGACTTGGTGGTCCAACAGTCATCTGGCGACTTGGACGCCAAGGATGCGAACATGGCGAGCTACTGCTTCCTCGTGCAGCAAATTAGTGGATATTTCGAAGGATGTGAGTTCCTCCACGTGCCGCGGGCCGACAACGAGCAAGCAGATGCCCTGGCACGGATAGGCTCTACCCGGCAAGCTATACCAGCCGGCGTCTCCATTCGCCGCCTCCTCAAGCCATCCATCAAGCCATCTCCAGAATCTAACTCCATCTTCGTGCCGCCTGACCCCGACGCAATCGGATCCGACTTGGGGAACCAGGCAGGTGGCCCGGGGACTGCCATAGTCGAACCCGGCCTGGGAACTTCGGAACTCGGCCCGGGGACTACTGTAGTCGGCCCGGGAACTTCATTGACACAGCAGACGGTGGCCGACCCCAACTCTTCACCACCTAGCCCACCCACCCTGGTCACAGCAGCAGTTCTGACAATAGAAGAAATCATAGCTCCATCATGGGCCCAGCCATCCTCAATTTCTTGGTAAACAGAGAGTTGCCAACTGACGAGATCTCGGCAAGACAAGTTCAACGCCGAGCCGGAGCATACACAATAGTAAACCAAGAGCTCGTTAGGCGCAACGTCACTGGAGTCTTCCAGCGCCGCGTCGAGCCAGAGAAGGGCATAGCAATTCTCAAGGATATCCACCAAGGTGAATGCGGACACCATGCTGCCTCAAGATCACTCGTCGCCAAAGCTTTCTGCCACGGACTCTTCTGGCCGACTGCTTTGGATGATGCCAAAGAGCTAGTCAAACACTGCAAAGGGTGCCAAGATTTTAGTTCCAAGCAACACCTGCCAGCTTCTGCACTCAAGACCATCCCCCTCACCTGGCCTTTCGCTGTTTGGGGGTTGGACATGGTGGGCCCATTCAAAAGAGCACGCGGCGGCATGCACATCTTCTCGTCGCTGTGGACAAATTTACCAAATGGATTGAAGCAAAGCCGATCAAGAAGCTGAATGGGCCGACTGCCGTGATGTTTGTCGCAGATATCACGACCCGGTACAGCGTACCACACAGGATCATCACCGGCAATGGCACAAATTTTGCCAAGGGAGCACTGGCACATTTTTGCGCAACACAAGGCATCCGGCTGGACCTAGCGTCCGTTGCCCACCTGCAGTCAAACGGCCAGGTCGAGCGAGCAAACGGTCTCATCCTCTCCACCATCAAGCCCCGACTGGTCGTGCCACTGGAGCGTTCGGCCGGCTGTTGGCTCAACGAGCTGCTGGCCGTCCTCTGGAGTTTGCGCACTACCCCGAACAAGTCAACCGGCTTCACCCCCTTCTTCCTTGTGTACGGTGCCGAGGCTGTCATCCCAACTGACATCGAGTTCGACTCACCTCGGGTTACCATGTACACGGAGGCGAAGGCCAAGAAAGCGCGAGAAGACGGCGTCGACCCGCTGAAAGAAGGCCGGCTGTTAGCCCTCAGCCGGTCAGCCATCTACCAGCAGGGTCTTCGCCGCTACCACAACCGGAAGGTCAAGCCAAGATCTTTCCAAGAGGGCGATCTCGTGCTCCGGTTGATCCAGCGAACAGCCGGCCAGCACAAGCTCTCAGCCCCTTGGGAGGGCCCCTTCATCATCAGCAGAGCTTTAGGCAACGACTCCTACTACCTAATCGACACGCAGAAGCCGAAGGCACGAAAGAGAGATGATTCCGGCAAGGAGTCGGAACAACCATGGAACGCCAATCTCCTCCGAAGAAGTATGTACCACGCTATCTTTTGTACTAAGTACGAGACAAAGGGTGCCCCGAGGAGCACTCGGGGACTACCCTCTTTTATCTATGAATGATGAGTATCATGCCTATGATTATGTTACTACACTTGGTTTTTCGTCCGGCACCGGGTTCGACCAGTCGGCCCGGGGACTCGCCGCCTTAAGTTATATCTAAGTTCTGCCTGCGGTCAGACAAGTAGTGTGCCGGCACCCAAGCCCCCTCTTGTCGAAAGTCACAGCTCGAAGAATCGACTGTCCAGCTGGCAAGAGCCAAAGGCAGGAAAGGGCGCCCACACGAAAAATGGCTAAGGACTAACGAACTTATATAACACAAGCTGGCCTCCCGTCCCGCCAGCCGGCTACCAGAGAAGCCGGCTGGCCGGCTTCTCGTTCACCTTGCTGCAATCTAAAAAAGCTCCAGTACTTGCCTTCCCAAAAGAAAAATGGTCAAGTCCTTCTCCAGCCACAGACTGCAGAGCAACTGTCCGGCTGGGAAGGCGGAGACCACGGGAAGGCAGCAAAGGAAAAAGCCCAAAAGATGAAAAGCAAACATGAACGAAAGACAAACACATGCATGATTATATTTACACAAAAGACCTTCGAAAGGCCAGCATTCAACATAGTTTGAATACACCCCCAGTGGGTGGAACTGTGCCAATTTAATAAAAGTTGTTCAAGAAGTAACGAGCAGGAAAAGCAAGGACAGCGGATAAGGCCAAGGGAGCGACAGGCGAGTCGGGCAGGTCGGTGGAGACGGCAGTGCTGGCTGGAGGAGTGGCCGGCTGGCGAATCTCGGCATGATCACCACCTCCCGTAGACGGCGCGCCTCGTTGCTGGAGGCACGATCAGGCTAAGGCTGGCTGGTCGCTTCGCTATTTAGAACGACGTCTTCACCACCTTCTCCCTCTTCCTCTTCGCCCTCGTCGCTGGAAGCAATCTCCTCCGCCGAGTCCTCACCCTCTGCCGGGTTCAGCCCGAACCACTCCTCCGGCTAAGCAACACCGTCATCATTCACCTCAGGGGCAAAGGCACTGGTGTCAGTGCACTCGGCGATCATCGAGGCACGCTGGGCAACAGCCGGCCGCACTGCCTCCAGCTCCTCGTCGGCCTCCAGCGGCTAGGTGCGCAGCTGGTCCAAGTTCAGCCCAGGATACCAAGCTCGGACGAACTCCAGCGCCCGCCCAGCGCCGAGCCGGGCCGACGATGCCTTCCAAGCCTCGAAGCGGCCGACCGCAACCTCCAGCCAGTCGACAGTCCGACTTGGGGTGCGGGGAACTACCTCGCCAGGCCAGAGAGCGGCCAGCACTTGCGCGCCGGCGCGCTGAACACGGCGGAGCATGCGGTGAGCCGGCTGCAGGCGGGCTTGAATCGCCAAGAGGTGCTCCTCAAGAGATCGGCCCGCATCCGGCGCGATCTCAACCCCTTCCTGCCGCCACACGTCGCGGTAGGCCTCAATTGCTTGGGTAGTGGCGACGGAGTAACCGGGAAAGTAATCTGCGCAAACAAGAAAGCAGTAGCTCAAAATCAAAAGACAAACCAGATGACAAGAGGCAGGCAAAGAAACAAAGAAGAAGGCGGCCTACTATCAATCAAATCTTCAACCCGGCTATAGCCTTGACTCAGCGCCTGCCTCTCCTCGGCCCAGCTCGCTGCCTCGGTCTCATATTCGGCTTTAAGGCAGTCTTGCCATCCTGCACCGCCTTCATGGCCGCCTTATGGCTCTCCTCCTGGTCGGCCAGTTTCTTGGCCAAGCGATCACGCTCCTGAGTCAAGGCGTTGCACTCGTTTTCCTTGGCACGAAGGGCGGACTGGGCTCCACCTAGCTGCTCCCTCAAGTCGGCGTTGGCCCCTTAAGATATGAAGAAGAAGGAAAAAGTAATAAGAAAGAAGTCGTCAGGAAAAGATCCGACCCGGCTGCTCAGCAGTCAGCCCGAATCTCGGGGACTACACCCAGTGGGTGCGCTGACACGCCCCCACTTGAGAATAGAAGATGAAGCACTTACTCCGGCTCTCGGTCAGATCAGTGGTTTTCTGACTCAACTCCTGGGCCTGGGAGTTGAAAGCAGCTACGTGGGAGTTGTGATACTCCTGTAGAAAAGACATGAGATGCAAGTAAGAACAAGACGGCAATCAAAGTCTACCAAAAAGTTCCAAGCCGCCTGCTCAGCAGCCGACTCAGAACTCGGGGACTATACCTAGTGGGTGCGCTGACGCACCCCCACGGAAGAAATCAGAAGCAATAAACAACGCGCAGGAGGACTCACCCGAATAGTCGTTCGCGTCGCGAGGAACTCTTGGGTGTATTGCTTCAGCGCGGTGGCCTAGGCCTGAAGCCGGTTCCGGATGTGCCTGAAGCCGGTTCTGGACGTCCTACACCGCCATGTTCAGCACGGCCGTCCCGCCGCCTGGCGTCCACCCGGACGAGCTGTCGCTGGCCGCCTCCGGGTCCTGGGCCGACGTGCCGGCACCCGCTATCTTCCGCAGCCCTGGCGTTGAAGTCGCCCTCTCCGCGCGCCGACGAGACGACGACGAAACCACAAGATCCGCCCCCATAGTCCGCTCGTCCCCAGCCGGCTGCACGGGCGGCGCCTCAGGCCGGCTCCCTTGAGCCATTCCGGACGGCGGCGATACCACCGCCTCCCTCTCCATCACCGGTTGGTCACGGTCGGCCTCCTCCGATGGAGGCACGGGGATGTCGGGGGCCGCGGCGCGAAGGGGGATGACGAGCTGCGGAGGCTGGTTCTGCAGGGCCTCCGCCTCCGTCTCCTCGGCTATGGCCTCCGCTTGGGCCTTGGCGGCCGCATCGGCCCGCACCACCGCCGACTTCTCGCTCACCTCCCGAACCGCCCTCTGCTCCTCCGCGTCCCGCTCTTCCCACGCCTCCCGCAAGTTCCGCTCCGTCGCCTCTAAGAGGTCGGCGCAGGGATCCACACGGCGGGAGCTCGAAGACCCTCCCATGGTTCCAACTATGGAGGCGGCGGAGGCCCGCTCGAGAGAAAGCGGGGCCCTGTTCGATAAGTTAAGAGGAGGGCTTAGAAGAATTTCAACAAAGAGGAAAAAAAGGCATAAGAAAAACACCACTTACGCCAAAATCGCATGCGGCTGCTTCACCACCTTGCGGAAGCGAGCCGCCTTCGCGGCCGCTTCGTCCCGCTTGGTCGCAGCCGCGATGCCCTTGGGTTCCTTCGGCCGGCTGCCGAAGTGAGTCGACATGGCCTGGTGTTTCTGTGCGCCGCCACGAGCAGCCGGCGCGGCAGATGGGCCCGCGCCTTGATGATCGAGCACCGGCTGGCGGCGTGGAACGACTTCGACCTCGTCATCGTCCGCCCAGTCCTCGAGGGAGGCCCCGAGCCCCACGCTGCCTACCTCGCCGCCTTCCCCTACGACGGCGTCTTCCATGGCGGCCGCCCCCAGGTCTGGGTCGTCAACATCGTCAACCGTGCGGTCAGGGAGGAGCTGGCGCTCCACCCCTGTAGCCCCAGTTGCCGGCGGAAGAAGGGGGTTCTGCTGAAAACAAGCCGGCTGATCAGAAGTCGGCCATCATGAACCCGGCTACAAGAAAAGAAGAAAATAAGAGAAACTTACCACGGGCGGAAGGTTGGCGCGAGAATACGGCTCCTTGCCGTACCGCCACTCCTCGGCGAGCTTGCCGTTGGAAATGTAGTTCACCATATAGGACACCTCGACATGCGGCATCTCCCTGGTGCTTAGTCGGCATGGGTCGAATCGGCCGCTCAACTGACAAATCATGTGAGGCCGGCCCTGGAGCGGGAGCATTCGGTGCTCCACGAAGGCGGCCACCAGGTCAGCCCCGGTCAGGCCCTCCGACTGGATCATCACCCGGAGCTGGGCAACAGCGGCGGCTCCGGCCTGAGACAACGACCTGGCCCGGTAGCTCCATGAGGGTTGCCTCCCAGCCGGCGGGCCGGCTACGTAAGCCGGCAAGTTGACGAAGTCGCCTTGTGGAGCAACATTCTTCACATAGAAGTAAGACTTTTGCCAGAGCTTCACCGACTCGATCAGCGGGATGGACGGGAACGGATTGTTCTTGTTCCTCCGCCTCATGGCGATGAAGGCTCCGCATGGGGCGGGCACGCCTGCGAAAACAGTGCCAAGCTTGCCCTGGAAGAATTCTCCCCAGAGCTCAAGAGTAGGGAGAACACCGAGAAAGCCCTCGCACAGGGTGACGAAGGCCGACAGTAGCATCACCGCGTTTGGAGTGAGGTGATGCGGCGGGAGACGGTAAAATTCAAGGAAGGACCAGAAGAACCCGCTCGCCGGCAGACCGAAGCCACGCAAGCAGTGAGAGCGGAAGATTACCCGCTCGTCCTCCTCCGGTACCGGCGAGATCTCCCTCGCCGGCGTGGGACGAACCCGCACGTAGCTCGCGCCCGGCAGCCGCCGCATCCGGCGGAGGAAATCGGCGTGGTTGTCATGGACGTTGGAGCCATCCCAAGAGCTCGACAGCACCATGGGGACGGCGCGGTGGTGAGCGAGGTGCGGCGGTGAAGAGGCGCGCAGCCCTGCAACAGCAGAACGACGGCGAGCCAAGAAGATTGGCGGAAGAGTTGGGCTGCGGCAGGAAGCTACGGTGACGGAGAGGAAGAAGAAGAAGAAGCAAGGGGCGGAGCGAGGGCAAGCGTGCGAGCGACTGCCACTCCCCCTCCTCCCCCCTACTTATAGCCTCGTGCGGCGAAGCCGAGGAGGCGAGGCGTGGGGGGCATAGGATTAACTGCGCCCACTCCCCCACGTCCCGCGATTATTACGCCTTAACGGCGTGTAGTAACCGCCGCTGGAAGACGTGTGGTCCGTCGGGGCCACAGAGGATCCGCGCGTGGGCCGAGGCCCGGTGGTGGTGGGCCCCGGACTGCGGCGACGTCCCGTCGCGCATGTGGGCTGGTAGGCCCTTCCAGCCATTGGATGCCATGTGGCGCGTAGGCGGCGAGCGGTCAGCTCGCAACCTAACCCGCACAAATGCCTGGTCCCGCCTTCAATCTTCGAAACCACCAAAAGACGACGCACCAAATCAAGGCCGGCTCCCAGCTGCCGGCTCCTCTGGATAGGAAGCTGACTGAGCTTCTCGTCTATTTTCAGCCTCGGAGCCCAACCATCTTCGGGGACTACTGTCGGAGTAAATGACCACGGGTAGCCCAGCCGGCTCCCCTGGCACTTCAGAAAAATTACAAGCCATTCCAGCCTTCAAGATCCAAGGCATGGGGCCGCCTTCCTCCAGCCGGCTACCTCTCAGGGCGGCTGCGCGAAGGCGGCCCTGCCTCAAGACCTCCCAAAAGAAACCACGAGAGGGCCGGCTCCAAGAAGCCGGCCACGAGAGGGCCGACTCCCAGAAGACGGCCCCCAACAGGCGGCCAAGATCGTGCCCTCAAAGTCTGCACCCACATAACGGCGATGAGACGGGGCATGGCTACAGTAAAGCCTGCCACCCCCGAATCCCGGGACGCACATGGCCACAGTGTGCCGTACATGGCGGCCATCCCCAGTCCGGCGCAGCACTGTTGCCATGTCGACCGTGACATCACCCACGGCGAATAGTCAGTACGACCCAAGGGCTATGGGTCTCATCGGTCAAGAAGACACCCGAAGGCGGCCAGGCCTCCCGCAGTCGGCCTGGGGAGTATCCGGCTCCCAGTAGCCGGCTAGTCCCTTCCCTCGAGGGACGCGCCTCATTAAGAAGACAAGACGGGGTAAGGCTACAGTGATATGCCGCCCGGCGGCGGCACCGTAGCCATGCTTACCACGACGAAGCCCACGTCACCAGAGGTGGGGCAACAGTAACCGGCCCCCGACAAGACCCCCAAGCGGTGGGACCGGCCTGCCGACCGGAGAGCCGACAGCCGGCGGATCCACCAATCGGCGGGCCCCATTAGCCGACGGAGAAGCCGGCGAGCGTAGACACAGACAGCTAGGGCCCATGCCCAGGCGGATTACCATTGTACCCCTGGGGGGTAGGCCTATATAAACCCCCCAGGGCGCCCATGCAAAGGGATATCTTTTTTAGGAGTTTTAGACAACGCAGCGAGGGAGGAAGAAACCTAGCGTTGCCCTTCTTCTTCCTCCCCCCGAACAACTCAAGGAGCCTCTTGTAGCTACTTATCGATCTAGTGACCATGCGGAGACCCCGCAGAGCAGCAGTAGGGGTGTTATCTCCACAGAGAGCCCCGAAGCTGGGTAAGATTCGCCGGCGTGCATGTCTTCGCCTTATCCCATTTCCAGGCACCGGCGACGTTTTATTGGCTCCCACAATGATAAGCCATCCGTTGGCATATGTCGCACCAACCACCCAACAGAGATGCCGGAGGGCATTGAGAAAGGTCAGTGGAGGGTACTTCATCGCCAAGCTTGTGGGTTCATTCGGCAATGGGTCGATGACAATGTTTTGAACCATATCATTGATGAGACACATGCACGCACCTTATGGCAGAAATTGGAAGAGTTGTTTGCCCGAAAAGAAGGTACAAATAAGATGTTCTTGATCAAACAATTGATGTGCTTGAGGTACAAAGAGGGCACTCTAATTACAGATCATGTGAATACATTTTGAGGCATTATAAATCAGCTTTCTTCAATGGGAATAACATTTGAGACGAAGTGAGAGCTTTGCTGCTAGTAGGCTCATTACCGGACAGCTGGGAGACCTTTAAGGTCATGATTTGCAATTCAGCACCTAATGGAGTTGTCCCTTGGAATCTTGTGAAAACCAGGGTACTAAATGAAGAGTCCAGAAAGGTGGCTGAAGCTAGTTCTTCCTCACATTCAGAGGTGTTGGTCACTTAGTCCAGGGGGAGAAGTAAGAGCTGAGGTCCAGGTAAAGGGGCAGAAAGAGGTAGGAGGAAATCAAAAAGTAAGTATGCTGATGATGAGTGACATCAGTGCCATCAGAAGGGCCACATTAAGTGGCAATGTGACAAGTGGAAGAAAGACAAAAAGAAAAAGAAGAAACAAGATCAGAAGCAAGTTGACAGTGATAGTGACACAAAGGGCAACCGAGTTATTGCATTAGAAGAGGACATCATGCTTGTTATGCATGAAGAAAATGAGGGCAGATTTGGTTCCACTGTTGAGGAGAGGATCACTGTTGTTTCTGATGAAACTGTCAACCTTGTGGATGGTGACGAGATGATTTGGATACCGGACAGCGGTGCTACCATTCATGCTACATCTCGCCAGAGAGCTCTTCACTAACTATATATCAGGTGATTTTGGTGTTGTCAAGATGGGGAACAATGATAGAGCAGCCATCATTGGAAAAGGAGATGTGCATTTGGAGACCGCAAATGGTACAAGATTAGTCCTCAAATCTGTGAGGCATGTTGAGGCACTTCGTCTCAACATTATTTCAGTTGGTTTGCTTGATGGTGATGATTACTTGAGCAGTTTTGGAAAAGGGCAGTACAAGCTCACCAAAGGCAACATGATTGTTGCAAGAGGTAAAATGGTCTCAGTTTTGTATCATGTTCATGCTAAGCTCTTTAGTGCTTCCGTTAATGCACTAGAGAAGGATGATAATTGTGCTTTATGGCACAAGATACTTGGGCACATGAGCGAGAAGGGGATGACAGTGGTAGTGAAGAAAAAATTGTTGAAGGGTGTGAAAGGAGTTCACATCAAGAAATGTTTAAATTGTCTAGCAGGGAAGCAACACAGAGTTGCCTTCAAGACTCTACCTCCTCACAAGAAGCCCGAGAAGCTAGACTTTATACATTCCGATGTTTGCAAAATGTCGGTAAGATCTCTTGGTGGTGCCAAGTACTTTGTGACTTTTATTGATGACTTTTCCAGGAAAGTTTGGGCCTTCACTTTGAGGACCAAAGATCAAGTACTAGGTGTATTCAAGCAATTCCAAGCCTCGGTTGAGAGAGAAACTAAGAAGAAGATCAAGTGCATTCGCACTGATAATGGACGAGAGTATATTGGGCCATTTGATGCATATTGCAAGCAACAAGGTATTAGGCATCAATTTACTCCCTCGAAGACACCACAGCTGAATGGTCTTGCTGAGAGAATGAACATGAAAATTTTGGAGAGAGTTAGATGTTTGTTGTCAAGTGCAAAGCTACGTAAACACTTTTGGGGTGAGGCTTTGATGGCTGCAGTTTATCTTATTAATCTCTCACCAAGTTATCCTTTGCACGGAGATGTTCCCAACAGGGTCTGGTGTGACAAGGACGTCTCATATGACCACCTGAAGGTTTTTGGGTGCAAGGCCTTTGTTCATATTCCTCAAGATGAAAGGTCAAAGCTTGATTCTTCGAAGACACGACCGTGCATCTTTCTTGGCTATGGTGGTGATGAGTTTGGCTACAAGCTGTTTGACCCTATAACAAGGAAAATTGTGAGAAGTCGTGATGTTGTGTTTTTTAAAGACCAAACAATTGAGGATATTGTGAAGACAAAGGGGCAGGTTCCTCCTCAGCAGCAGCAAGACATAATTGATTCTGACCCAGTTCCTGCAGCTCCAGCTCCTGTGCAAGTTGAAGCAGATGCAGAAGATGTACAAGATGATGTACATGGTGGTGCAGGTGAAGAAGATGCTCCCCAACAGCAGCAACAAGAGTATGATGCTGAATTTGATGATCCGGATCAACAGGAAGCACCAGCAGCAGAAAGTCCACCAGCTGCTCCACTCAGAAGATCCAACAGGGGTCGAATTCCTTCCAGCAGGTATCCCTCAGATCAATATGTGGTGTTATTATCTGACGGTTCAGAACCTAAATGCTTTGCAGATGCAATGGAAGATGAGCACAAGAAGGAGTGGAAAAAGGCTATGCAAGAAGAGATGGATTCCTTGCATAAGAATCATACTTATGAGTTGGTGAAGTTGCCTAAGGGCAAGAAAATTTTGTAGAACAAGTGGGTCTACAGAATCAAGCAAGAAGAGCACACATCACATCCAAGGTACAAGGCCAGGCTAGTTGTAAAAGGATTCGGCCATAGGAAAGGCATTGACTATGATCTTTTCTCTGGTTGTGAAGATGACATCCATAAGAGTAATCCTTGGCATGGCAGCAAGTCTCAACTTGGAGGTTGAGCAAATGGATGTGAAGACTGCATTCCTTCATGGTGAGTTGGAGGAAGAAATATACATGGAGCAACCTGAGGGGTTTCTTGTGAAAGGCAAAGAAGACTATGTGTGCAAGCTGAAGAAAAGTCTCTATGGTCTAAAACAAGCACCAAGACAATGGTACATGAAGTTTGAAACTATCATGGGGGAGAAAGGCTACAAGAAGTGTAGCTCAGACCATTGTGTGTTTATTCAGAAGTTCTCAGGTAATGATTTCATCATATTATTGCTCTATGTTGATGATATCCTGATTGTTGGCAAGAATGTCTCTAGGATTGCTAAGTTGAAGAAGGAGTTAAGCAAATGTTTTGCCATGAAAGACTTAGGTCCAGAAAAGAACATTCTCGGAATGAGAATTGAGCGAGACAGAAATTGCAACAAGTTGTACTTGTCTCAAGAAAAGTATATTGAGAAGGTACTTCAGAAGTTCAGGATGGAAAATGCTAAAGTTGTGAGTTGTCCACTAGCAGCCCATTTCAAGTTGAGCAGAAAGCAATGTCCTACCACTGATGAGTAGAAAAAGGAAATGCATCATGTTCCTTATGCTTCAGTTGTTGGGAGTTTGATGTATGCTATGGTGTGTACAAGGCCTGACATTGCTCATGCAGTTAGTACTGTGAGCAGATTTATGTCTAATCTAGGAAGACCTCATTGGGAAGCCGTGAAGTGGATTTTGAGATATCTCCGGGGCAGCACAAATCTGAAACTTTTTTTTGGTGATGGTGAGGCCAAGCTGATTGCTTTTTCAGATTCTGACATGGCTGGAGATATTGACAGAAGGAAGTCTACTTCAGGTTACTTGGTTACCTATGCAGGGGGAGCGGTGTCATGGCAAACAGAGGCAGAACCAGGATTTCCCAAAGCCTAGGGCTAAAACTAAGTGGCTAGAAAAAAACCCCAGCCAAGACTAGTGTAGCACATGTAACAATGCATGTCAGAAATATAGTAGTACATATTTACATTTTGTAGGAAATATAAACTCCGTGATTAAAACAAGAGAAAAATCATAAATGCATGTAAATAGTTTAACAAAGCGCAGCACTGCACAAGCTGGTAATAAATTAATAAATACTTGGTTAATTTTATCCCATTGAAAATAAGAACATAATATACCATTATCACCAAGTGTGTAGTAGGACAGTATGTACTATGTCCGAGTCGTCTTCGTCTTGGATTCTAATTTCCTATTGACAACAGAAGAATATTGAATGAAGTTGTACAGTTTAACAAAATAAAATTGACTTTAGTTATAAAATTTAACAATACCAAACTATGATACAGAAGAACTAGGGAAAATAAGTTAGATGATACATGGTAGAAACTATCTGTTCACGCATTGTATAAACTAGGAACAGATTTACTAAAAAAAACTATACAAGGAACAGAGAAACCGTTGGATAATAACCTAGTTTGGTAGTGGGCAGCTGAGAATTGCAGAACAAGAGGTAGTCAAGCAGATCGTTAGGGCGTCGGCGCGCGGCAGGGGCTGCTCTGCGATGAGCGCGGAGCCACCTTGACAAGGGGAAAACGCAGCTGTGATTCAGGTTTTGTTTCTGATCGGGCGAGATTTTCTTCGATTAGGCGAGTTGAATGTATCGCTGGGCTATTCCTTTTCGTTTAGCGATTGGGATGGCAACCACATGTGGACAGAGAGATTAGTGGGCTTAGAAAGTGCACGTCCATCGCTGCTTAAGCTTGGGGCTGGGTTAGCAGGCCTGGGGCTGGGCCACTATAACACTAAATTCTGAAGAAAAATACCAATAGAGGTACATGTACTAGTTGGGCCACGCCTGGGGCTATAGCCCCAGTTGCCCCAGGCCCAATTTCGCCCCTGATGGCAAAGCAGGCTGCAAAAGTGCGTGGCATTGAATACAACTGAAGTTGAATTCATTGCTGTAACAGAGGCGAGCAAAGAGCTATTGTGGCTGAAACGGTTGGTTTGTGAGCTTGGTTTTAAGCAAGACAAGTATATGCTGTTTTGTGACAACCAAAGTGCTATCCACTTGAGTAAGAATGCAAGCTTTCATTCAAGGTCTAAGCATATAGAAGTCCGTTATCATTGGATTCGAGATATGTTGTATTTCAAGCAAATGCAACTTGAGAAGGTTCACACCGATGGCAATGGGGCTGATATGTTGACTAAAGTGGTGACAAGGAAGAAGCTCGAAGTATGCCGCCGGCTCGCTGGCATGGCTGCCGGAAGGCAGTGAGACCCTACATGATGTTGGGAGGGGGAGTTTGTTGGGCTAAGTCCCTCCACATGGAGGTGTGTTGGCAGCCCAACATCAGCCCATAAGTCCAACACATGTCAGCCGTTGATCTTCGCTGCATCCAACGGTTGAGAGTGCTTCCAAGGGAAGTGAAGCAAGAAGAAAACCCTAGCCACTCCACCCCTGCTGCTGGTGGCTTCCATTCGTGAGAGTGAGAGAGAGCACATAATAGAAAACACAATCTGAGAGAGAGGAAGAAGAAGAAGCAGAGGTTTTGTCCAGATTTGCTGCATCTGACTAGACAGTGTTCAAGCTGGTGGTTGGAGGCTCAAACGTGCTTGGATCGACCCCAAACTTTGCGAGCTCGTTCCTTACTTTGAGTACTTCGATCTGGTTAGCTGGTTTGAGGATTGGGTCAGTGGAGCATCAGATTTGAGAGTGGTTTTGTCAGCTCTGTCTGCTGTAGTTTGAGAACAGAGTAGTTTTGGGAGACAAACAGTTTGGGTAGGCAACCGATGTCCAATTGAGCTGAAATTTGGAGGGGATGTTAAGAACTCGTGTGTCTACTTGTTTGCCAAATTTGGTGTTGTTTGGTTCAGTGGTTTAAGAGCAGTTTGCAAAATACTGAAGGGTACAAAAGCTGTGTAAACTCTGCTTTGCCGAAATCTTGCCACTTGTGGCTGTTGTTGCTGTTGCCGGTTGGCAACGTGGAGAGTGTGTTGTAAATCTCTCTAGAGGTTCTAGAGAAGACTTTGTACTCATCATTCTCATAGTGAAGTTGTGTGGACCGGTCGGTCCACAGCTGTGTTTTTTTACTCCTCAAGTTGAGGAGGTTTTTCCACGTTAAATCCTGTGTCACTATTGCATGTTGTTTGTGTTATTCCGCTGCTTACTTGTTGGTTGAAGCTGTCCTCAAAGTTCATCACAAGTGGAGGGGGCTGTGTAGTGTGCATATTTGCCGTGTCGGTGAATTTTGTGCAACGCATTGTTGCTGTCCAACCCCAACAGGGCTTGGGAATGTCACTAATCAGGATTGGCAAGCTCAAAACAACAAGGTTAGGATGTGATTGCTTAGAAGCTCATATATGTTCTGTTTCAAGTCATCTTTACTGCTTACCTGAAGTGCTTAACAAGAGAATGTGCAGGTTATCAATGGCAAACCACTAGATTTAAATTTCAGGATTACAAGTCACAAATGCGCTTGGACACCTTCAGGTTACAATCAGAAACTCTTGTATTTATGATCATGCACATATTGAATGCAAAGTAATGTTTTTAATCACAAGTGCCGATGTTTCAGATTAGAAAGAATGATGACCCGAAGAGCTCCATGAAGTCAGCTCTGATGTTGCAATGAAATAATCAATGACAGATGTTTCGCTGGGAAGCCATCTGAGCAAGACAAAACGGTGCAATCCTAATATGTTATTTTTCTTTAATTTGCTTATGCATGTCCTTATAGGCTTATACTGATATGTTCTGAATGTTTGTGGCAGAATGACTTCTGCAATGAAGCGTCTGACCTTTATGGGGATGAAGCTGCACGTCTCCAACCTCAATTCGAGTGGCACCATTGAGGATGTCCATGTGCTCATTGTTCTTATATTTTGTATGCAGTCTCTCCATTCCAACTGTGCAACACATTCATCGTTTATAAGACCCAAAAAAACCATAATTCTTCGTTGGTGTACATGTGCTTGACTTATCAAAGCTCATATACAGGTGCTTAATGTTCATGACTGTTATATATTTTGGAGGTACACAGACAGGGAACAAACAGACACATCGTTTAAATAATTCTATTTCACAATGAAATGATCTAACTATCTAGAAAAAAAAAACTATGCATCTAGCCAAGTTGTTCTTGTGAAGTGTTACTTTTTTTATATGAACAGGGGGGTCATGAGTTTTGACTGTTACGACCAAGCATTTATCATTTCGTGTGCCATATATGCAATTAATTTTGATTAGAAAACCATTCAGATATATAGCACATCAACCGGCATCCAATATTTTTTTCTCTGATTAAAATAATTCTTTTGAATGTCCTAAAAATCTGAGTATTTAGATATATTTAAATTTCCTGCATTTTTGTGGTTCCATAAATTTCATTCACTGATGTTTCATAGTTCCAGGTTTTCAGTTTTCTACTGCTCCCAATAATTATGAATACATGTGTAGTTCATCACTCAGAAAGTGAACCTTTGGCTTGCGGAAACCATCAAGGAAGATGCTACAGAAACTCCGATCACCTTGCGCAAACAGGGTGCACAGGATAAATAGGACACATGAAGCAGCTGCGAACATGAGGCATCAAGTTAGCAGGGTAAGCTCGAAGCCGGTAGTTTCTATTGTTCGTACTGAGGTTTAACCTCTTGTTTTTTCTTCTCACAGTGAGACACTTCTAGGAAACCTTGGAGGGTTCTTCTTAGATCCTGGTTGCCAAAGAAAACTAGGCAAATCAAGTGACCAGCAATTATGCTCGCAAAAAAAGGGCGGCGGAGATTACTGCAAGTGGTTGGCATTTTCATTTGGCTCAAACCATGTTGACTTTCGGCTGGAAAGTATGTTACCATGTCATATGAATTGTTACCTTGGCTGTTTTTCATTGTTGTCATTTTCTTACACTGCCATTAAGAACTATAACTACAGACAAAGTATTTTTGATTGGGAATAGATGTATCTTCGAAAAGAGAATTAGTCGAAATCATGGTTCTTACCACCCAAACAACACACAATGAGATCTTCCTCCGCATCTGGTGCATCGATGGCGTGCGACATACGATGGAGGGTGGCGTACACAGCCGATCTGGTGCATCGCACCGCCACGTTCCGCGACGGCGAGATCTTCCTCCGCAGCGACATCCAGCGACTCGCTCTCCTCGACTGCCGCGGGTGCTTGGTCGATGCGCGGTACGTTCACGAGGGGGAGCGGATCGATGTTGGAGGGGTCGTGTCCTTTCCATGCCACTTCGCCAAGATCCACGATCGCCTGCCGGTGATTGGGTCGTCTCACGGAGGGGCGCCGGCGTGCGGGGACGGGGCGGAGTGTCGCGTCGATCGGGGGAGCGGTGCTGCGGTGCACGGGAACAAGGTGGACGTGACCGTGCGTGGCCCGCCAAGACCTCCACCACGACCGGATGCGGGCCCTGGGGTGCTCGGCCGTGGCCCGGGCCGCCATGGCGCCGATCTGTGACACGTGGGCGACGCGGCCATCGACCGCCCGGATCCGCCCCGATCTAGGGTTTCGGCACCCGCCTCAGGTACAAAAGCCCCGTCGTCCCGTCCGCGTCCCATTTTCTCAGATCTGGACGAATGCTTGCTTCACCTCTGGAAGCCGCCGCAGAGGGGGGGGCTAGGGTTCCTCCTTCTTTTTCGTGGTGGCAGGGGAAAATTCGCGGCGACAGTAGATCCTTTGCTCAGGTTGTTGCATCTCCACCTCCCACAAAAATCCCACCAAAGAATCCTAAGATTGGGAGGCGAAGTGTAGGCGGAGAGATGAGGGGAGATGGTTTTGGTGCGGGCAGGCACGGCCGTGGGGCGGGGCGCTTCGACCGCGGTGGCGGCCGGGGGCGAGACAGCAACGTGTGGAAGCGCAAGGAGGATGCGGGGCAGTCCTCAACCACCAAGGCGTCGGGCTCTGGTGACACGGGATTCGACAAGTGGGAAGCCGCGGCGGGCTCGGGCGGATCTGGACTGCCTCGACCTGACCGCTGGACGACGGCCACCGACGGCGAGGGTGGGGACAAAGTTCCACGCCGTCCTCATGGGAAGTCTCCTACCCCCACTGTGAGGCGCGATCTTCCCGTCAACGCTGGTAACCCTAACCCCATGCCTGATGCATGCCAGATCTGCAACCTTGTGGGTCACTACACTGCTAGATGCCCACAGGCTCTGTGTGAGCGTTGCAAGAGAAAGGGTCACCTGTCGATTGTCTGTACTGATTTGATTCCATGGGAGTGTATTCCTGCTATGTGTGGTTTCCAATCTAAGGGGCAGGGTTTTTGCTATTTTCCTGATTATAGCATGGAGAGGCAGCCTCAGAGAGAGAATACAATGTTCTGATCACTATTGTAGAGGGTAATATCTCCAAGCAAGATCTGCAGGATGACATGGGGGTGTACATCGGTCAGGGCTGGAGATGCTCTGCTCATCTCTTGGCCCCTAACAAGTATGTCATGAGGTTTCCTAACGTTAGGGAGGTAGAGCGTGCCCTTTTTGTTGAATATATTACCCTGAAGAAACACAAGACTGTGGTTCGCATCACTCCATGGTCTGATGACATGGATTGTGAGAGTCTGATGGAAATTTCCTGGGTTAGAATCAGCAAGATCCCTTTAAACAAGAGATGTGAGAAGAATGTGGCATTTGTGGGTGGGCTTGTCGGTGTGACCTTGGAGATTGATATGTCTACTCTAAAAAGACCTTCATCTGTCCGGGCCAAAATTGGATGCCGCAGTGTGGATGAACTTCCTGTTTCTACTGAGGGGTGCATGGGGGGACGTTTTTACAGATTTCTGTATGAAGTGGAAGAGGTTGTGGTTAGAAATCCTCCTGTCGATGATGACCCTGTGGCTGTTAGGAACCAGGATAATAACAACATCACTACCCCAAAGAGAAAAAGACAAGAAGGAGGGGGGTTGAATTCTCGAAAGGAGCCCAGGCTCCTGTTGAGCTTGGTAACTCCTCCTTCAGGGGGGCAAGGCCTGTCGCCTGATTCCCTCTGAGAAAAAGCTTGACTTTGAGAAGACCAATGCAGTAAAGGACGACTCTTCTGATTCGTCGGAGAGTGATGAGGATACGACCCTGTTCATTGAGAAATTGGCAAATGAGCATTCTGCTCTGGTGTCCTATGATCTGGCATTTGAGAACAAGCAGAATTGCGAGGCTCAGGAACCCGTGCCGGAGTGCACAACTTGGGTGCATGATATACAGGTGAATGATATGCCATGTACTGTGAAAAAATCTTCTTACGCAGAAATAGTAAATGGTGTCTCGCAGGTGTCTGAGGTAGTGGGAGAGGCTGATCCTAATATGAAGATCTCAGATGATTATCTGGTACATTTACCATCACCTGACTGCGAAGATGAGATCGTCCCAACTCCCCCTTTGGTTCCTGAAGCTAACCTGAGGTTTAGTCTTCGCTGT